>NC_137921.1:44578655-44768655 GCF_963457725.1 Sprattus sprattus | reverse complement strand
GATGATTGACTCATCATTCTTCATATGAGCGTTCCTCACCTCAGCCACAAAATCCATTAATCCTTTAATAATGAATTTAAAAGCAGAGGTATTCCTCTTTCAGTGCACAACAATGTGCTGTACCTATTTTATTACGTAATACCATCCGAGAACCACATTCCCAGGATTTCAGACAGCAAAATGTTCAGCACTCCATCATTATTACTTTTTAAAATCCCAATCCCTTCTCCAGCTTTAAACTTCCAAGTGCAAAGTAAAGGTACTCCTCCAGAGAAACTTTTCAGCTCTCAAAAATAGCTTGGGTATGTGCCGTGGTGAGAAAGCTGTTTCATGTTCATCATGGACTTGGCTTTAAGGACATGGCCTGTCACTGGCACTTAAACAGAAAAGGCCAGACAGCCCTGTTGACCTGAGGGCCACACAGAACTGTGAAGACCAGGTTTGGTGTGCATCAGCAGATTTGGCATCACTTATTCATGGGACAGTGCTATTTCCAGCAGGGGTGCAAGCTGGACTGGAGGGACCTGTTTTGCTCTGCAGATGCTGCAGTGTTTCTGAAGAAACGCAGCAGGAAATCCTTGGATGTTTAAAAGGAAACCCAGTTCCTGATTTAAATACTCTTAGAAGCTTAGGCAAAGTAGTCAGTCCCGTCAGGCAAAAGGATTTCCCTCTATCTTTGCCATTACATCTGGATTTGCCAATATAGAGACCTATCTCAACTTGACAAACAAGAGGTTGTTCTTTCTCTTTTCCTCCTTTTCACTCTATGCCATAATGAAGTAACTCTGCTAAACACGTCTCTATCCTCAGCGGCTGCCCACCCACACACACCCACACACACTTCTACATTACCATCTCTCTCATACACACGAGGCATGAGCACCAAAATGCCAGACGCTAAAAATAACGTTGTGTAATAATCCATGCTTACATTGTGTGCCATGCAGTGATATGCAGTGATGAGATTAATGCAGCACACAATTAGCTGTGAGTCAGTCTTGTCATGAACAAGGTTAAAAATTCAGCAGTGAAATATATACTTTTTCAGGCTGCATTAGAAAATGGGTGGTCTAAATGCGGAAGCTATATGGCAGCGGGCAGTGGTTATTATCTGCGGTGGATGAGGTTTATACTGAAGATGCAAGAGAGGGGGGAGGGAGGAAGAGAGAAGGAGAGAAAGAAAGAAAGAGAGCAAAAGAGAGAATGTGCAAAGTAACAAAACACATCAAGAGAAAAAATGCAAGCTTAGACATTAAGTGAATGACACTGAATTTTTGTTTTATTAATACCACATTTGGCAGTAGGATAAAGCTTGTTGGCAGTTGACCTTCAAATATGAGGAAGATATTTACGGCTCAGCCTTGCTTCCAGGGAACAATGTAGTCTGTGAGAAAGAACAAGTGGGAAACCCTTAAGACTGTCACTATTTTAGAGGAGTCTGGCCTCACACAATAGCTGATGCTTACTTTCTCGGCTCTCTAGCTTGCTCTGTGTGCGCTGAATACAAATGCTTTTCTTCCCATTCCCCTCTCCACTATCTGTCTTCATAGAGTTCTCCAGGTTCATATCATCCTCCTGACAACGTGCAGTAGCAGAGAATCCCATAGCAGCTCTCGGCCAGAGAACTCCCAGCTCCCCACTACAGGGAGTGCAGGGTGAGCTGGCTCCGGCTGTTCACCACAGTGGGTGTAACTGAAGAACTGCCCCTAAGGCCGAGAGTCATGCAATGGTTGTGTGAATTCTCTTGCTCTCCTCTCTCTCTGTGGTCACCTTTTATGAATAATACATGCTGTCCGAGCATTGTGTTTTATTAGAAACAATGGCTGTTAACCACTCTGCGTAATGGCCTGATCAATACGTCAGATGTCTTGGGGGAGGAGATGGTCTTGATCTCTAGAGAGCTGGGAGTAATAGGATGTTTTGATTTGTCTGGGTGTTTTATTGTGTTAGTAGAGGAGGCTTTAAGTGCCTGGAAACAGGCTTAGATGTCTGTGGCAGAGGTCTGTGTGCTGTGTGTCTTTGGAGTGGTGTTTGATGCTCTGAGTCACATGGTGTGTATCGATGAGTAGGGGATCTGGGGTGTCACTGCTCAAAGAATCTCTTCTGGATTACACCATGGTCCTGATCAATCATGATATTACAGATGCTGCTGGAGAAATATGTCGCCAGTGGAACAGAGAGATGTGATCGATTGATGATTTGTGTTGTCATTTCTGTCAGTGTGTCATCCTTATGTCCCTCTACCGCTGTTTGTTGCTGTGCTCACAGCATCTAGCAATGCGAACCTGTCGCCATGGTGATAGTCATCTCCAGGTTTTTCTTACATGTTTTTCCTGACGCTGTTGCTTGGGAGCATTGTTGGTATGGGCAGTTGTTGTTATTGAGGGCTCCAGAGTAGGTTTATGTCAATGTGGCTTGAGTGGCATTAAATGCACTCTCAACTACAAAAAATACTGAAAAGAAAAGACTATCTACATTTTTGCAGTCTATGGTTATTTGTACATAAAAGACAAGACTTCCATTATTACTGTAGAAAAGAAGTATGGACAGTGCCTAAGAAGTCAATGAGGCACAGAATGGGACTTTGATGTGCAGTGATGTCATGTAAAATGGCCCTGTTTCTATTGGTTTTGGAAACTTTTTTTCTTTCTAACATTTCATTGAGGGTTCAAAATCAGTTTTTTTGTGAGCATTTGTGCTTTACATTACACAGGACCATTTCCATTTTTCTCTCTTTTTTGTTTATAGATTATGCAAACCGGCTCTGTCACTTCACAGTATAGAGCAAGATGGCACATGTCAGTTGTATGACATTTGACTTCTACCCCCAATAACACCAGCCTGGTACAGCCAGACTTGCATTCACTCTGTTAACCTCAGTCTTTGTCTGTGTGTACATATAGTCCCAGTTAAAACTGAGCACTAGGAGAGCCAGGCTTGCATTAACACCTGAAAGGCGGCCGTTAACGTTGCATGTCATGCACATGGGTTGGCTGCTAATTGGCTGTGTTCGTGTGAACTCTGAGTGCTGTTGAACCCCGGCGCCCCCCTAAAGTTGCAACGGAAGACCAAATCTTATGCATTATTCACTCTCCGCCACAACGCGGCATGGCGCAAACATTGACCCACTTCTGGCGCGGGTGTGTCTCTCCTCCCGCTCCCGCACCCGCACAAAGCCACAGCGAGGCCAGGCATGTTGACATGCTTGTTGCACAGAAATGGAATGCCTCTATTTCTATGTCATGCCATGTCCTTTCAAAAATAGAATTGGAGCAATGTATAGATCCTTACTACGGATTGATATAGGGCAGGGCAATGGAGCAGGACATTATCCATAACCTCTTGCACTGGGATAATTAAAAGATGCAAAAGCCAAATGATAATGCCTTGATATTAAGTAGTATCTCACCCACAGAGTGAATGGCACTGATTAGCTATTGAAAGATGCTGCCTTTTGTGCTCGCAGGGTGTTGTATCCTATCCCCACACCCATGTTTCAATCAGTGCAGTGGGTGTGGGTTGTAGACACATATGCCGCCATGTGCATGAGGGGAGAAGACTCTTCGCAGATGGAGAAGTGCTTAATGGCTGCCCTTGTGCAGTATCAAGCAGTATTATCGATACTCTGTCGTGGTAATGAACTGCGGCTGAATGTTTCTCTTTCAAATGGGCTGGATTCTCATTGATTTCTGTTGGCCCGGACTGATGGGCAGCGCGATGGCTGGGGACCAGGAGGAGGCTGACTCTAACTGAGTCTACTGGGAGACACACAGCTTATCCAGCCTGGCAACTCCCCCCCCCCCCCCCCCCCCTCACCCGGCTCGTTGCCGCACTGTTGTCATGGTTACCTTTTGCACGGGCAGTCTGGGAAGGATGGTGGTGGTGTTGAGAATGGGGGTGGAAGGGCAGGTGGTAGTGGGGTTTGTCTTCATTACGCTGAGGGAGGATTCGCTGTGCGTAGCTGTTTAGTTCAAGCACATTGAGCTACACCAGTGTTGCTATGAGTGGGAACACAGATTCAGAATATCTATGCATAATAATGATACCCAATGATGATTTTACTTCGTAGCACTTTACACACACTCTCTCCATCTCTCTCTCTCTTACACACACACACAGAGGGAGAGAGAGAAGTACCAAATATACCACTGTGTGCTAATCTGTGAGCCTATTCAAATCTGAAGATGGCCTAAAATCCACCTCGCTCATGGGTATTCTAAGACAAAAGCTGTAATGAGGCGCTTGACCTTTATTCAGTGGGCATATTTTTGTAAAAAAAAATTAGCTCTTAATTGGTTCTGTGCCAGTTTATTCACATGTCAACTGTAGTTCTTAAGTAACAATGATGTAGATACTCTTTTTGTCATTATAGGCCTATTTTCAGTTATCATTTAGCACAGTCACATTTCTCCTCACTCCTCTTGGTCACAGAGTGTGGCCATGAAAACATGAAACAGCATTTCAGTGACCCTGGAGTCATGGGGCACAGAGCAGGACAGCGAGGACTGTCTGACCACATGCACCCAAGCAGAACATATCAGGCCAGGAGGTATCTGAGGTGCCCTCGGCCAACTGTCTCCACACTGGGAGCTTTTGATGGAATGCCATTTCCTGACCGTCTGTCTTCACCGCCGAGCAAACAGTTGCGTGTTTACTTAGTGCCTTCTTGGTTGGCCCCCACAGACATGTCCTAGCTCCCTATGCTGGCCATACTGCCTGTGTTTTGGGTCTTTTGAAATTGGGTAATTGCTTCCCTTAGAAAAGTGTTATGCTATTAATTAATTAATTTAGCTGTTAAGTTATTAGCAATAAGATAATTGATTGTGCTGGTGCATTGCAGATTTCAGGTTGGTTTATTAGTGCTGCTGTTAGTAGACAACTTTGTATGAATTAATCACATTACTCTTTTATAGCAATTTCCACAAGCAATTCTCTAATAATGAGTGCATTTCACCGCTCCTTTGTACAGAAGTGGTGGGAATTGAATTAGTACTTTATGACTTAGCCCTGCACCTCAAAGCAGGCTAAGGCTCCGTACGCTGTGTGTTTTCATCTTTTAATGACCTATGAGGCGGTTTTGGGTCACCACAGTCAGTCTTATAAACTGCAAGAGAACATGCACTCCTCTTGACCCAATACAGCACATGGTTTAGAATGGATTATCGAAGTAGCTTTAAGAGCACCAGAAAAAAAAGATTTGTTTAATTATATGCTTCTTTATTGTTTAATCACTTTTTGAAGTACAGGTATGGCTGTACGAATCTTTATCTTGGGTCACCCTCAGAAATTGCAGGTGTGTTATGGCGCAAAGCAAAGGCATAACATTTTTCATGCTAAAGGTGCACCAATTCTAGATAGTCTTCGAATTGGCCATCTCAAGCCTCCCCTGACAGATAAACCAGTGACAGTGTTCGTGTTCTAGTGAGTTAGTTTCTCAAGCTTGAATATTTGTTTTTTGCTGTGGTTTTTGAAGATGCTGCACATGTGTCACACCTTTCACAGCTTAAACAGACTGAAGTGGACAAACAGGCTGTATCCAGCAGAATGTGTGTGAAACGCAGAAGATGGCGTGAAGCAGGGAGCCATATATGAGACAGACCCACTGGGCAGGAAGACATAAAACAGGAGTAAATTGCCACACAGCTTTCAATCCTTTTCTTTTCATTCCTTTTTTTTCGTTCTATTCCTCCGTCTGAAGGCCTGGAGCCATAAAAGTGTCCGATTTGGATATTAAATCTCCAGACTGTCCATAAAGGAGCGCAGGGCCATATTGTGCAAGAACCTGTGACTGCCTGCATCTGCTCCCAGCCCTGTCGTTTTCAGCCCTGTGTGTGAATCCCACAGCTCCATGCTATACAGGATAGCCTACAGTGCATGTGCAGACCATGTTGACCCAGTCGAATCACAAACTCCACACTGATATGAGAACGGCGGATAATAGATTTAAGTACGAGGAGCAGCAATTCCTCTGTGGGATGACAAGGTGATCCATCTGCGGTGGCATTAAACAGACCTGACTGACAGGTTTAGGCTCAGTTCGTGTGCCTGTGCCAGCCGTCCTCTGGAACATTGCCCACTGCACTCTGCATGCGAACAGAAGGCGTTCTCTTGTGCGGAGAGCCATCGCACGAAACACATTTAGTGTAAGAAAAGAACGCTTGCAGTACAAATGTTGCTCATACTGAGATGTCAGATCAATATAGGAGATTTGTGCACAATAATCAGCTTAAATGACAAAAAGCATGGCAGAAAAGAAAAGCTGAAGTGTCTTTTTGTGTGTGTGTGTGTGGTTATGTAATCCAGTGGCTCTGTTTGGGTTTATTCTGATCCCCGTTTCTCCTGTGCTTAGCATGGGACATTGTGACAGTTCATCTGGAGGAAAATCAGCTTGCTCCGGGTGACTGTTGGAGTCCGGTCAAGTGAAAAATCAAAACTGCTGACATAGCAGAGAGAGTGAAACGCAGCATACTCCCCATCCTGCTGCAGTTGCTTTTCTATCTTTCTGTGTGTCTCTCTCTCTCTGTCTCTCTCTATCTCTGGGTGAACTCATGTCTCAGGCCAAAGGCTCGCACTCTGAGGTAGAGGTCGGCGCATTGAGTGGACATTCAAACAGAGGCCCACCAGTCTGGTCGAATATTTTGTAGCTGAATTGAGGCGATAAATTGTGCTGCACCTGCATGTCATTGTGCTCTCTCAGGAACAGATGTGAGAGTCTGTGTGAACGTTGCCTTTTACTGTAATTTCCACAAAAAGAGTGAGAGATTGCCGTGATGGAGTGGGAACAATAAAGGACGGATTAGAAAGGTATACGCAGACACAATTACTGCCTGTCCTATGACTGCTGTTTGAACCCAAGGAACAAGCAAGAGTGATGACGTTAGGTGGGCACATCTCTGTGGATAATGTATGTACACCATTTATGCCTGCTGTTAACCAGGAACCCCCAATCACCCCAAGGCAGTGCAGCCTGCCAGACAGGGACCAATCCGTCTCCTTCTTATTTAGTCAACCTTCCAGGAGGTTGCAATCAATAATCTCCCTCCTTGGAGGGGAAAAAACCTCCCTTTGTTACAAACACCCCCCTACCACTCTCCAGAGGATCCCGGCGATTTTTTAATTTGTTGTGCACATGCTCAGTTCATCTTTCAGCAGGGTGTAATCCGCGGTAATGCCGGCGTGTCAGACGGCTAATGGGGTGTTGTCTGTTTGATCAGAATGGGTAAGTGGTGGGCACCGTGGCATTGCATTGGCACAATGTGTTATTAGAGGCTGCGGGGACGGTGTTTGGGTGCAGGGCTGGCAGGTCTGAGCCTCTCTTAATCACCCGCTGGCTGGCTTTGCTGGGCCTCTGGTCAATAGCACTTCCACAGATGAGAGAGAGAGAGAGAGGGATGGAGAGAGAGAGAGATGGAGAGGGTGGGAGGGAGAGACTTTCATTAGCAATAGTAGGGAAGTGGGGACTACATCAATGGCTCATCTGGTCCACGAAAGGTCAAACTGAATTCATTGACTCAATCAAAAATTCCATGTCCTCAAAGACTGGTGCAGGTCACATTTCACCGACCTAGACAGGACAGTGTGTGTGCTGCTTGCGATCTCATTTGTTGAGCTCTGATGACCTTATTTAGTGTGAACAACAGTGCTCTATTGTGGAGTTTGAGTCATCCTTTCTAAAGATTATGTTCTGTATGTTGAATCCCAGTATGCAAGTTTACGAGAAGGCCGTTGAAGCATGCTAAATGGTATATTAGGTCATGGAAAATCACCAGTGAAATGCACTGGAATCTAGCCATGTAAATATTTGGAGTGAGAAAGTTACATAAAGCACATGAACTACATAAAAGCTTTTGGAGCTTTTTATGTTGGCTCTCTTTGAAACAAACATGAAAACAACCAGTGGCACAGAAAAAGAAAACTTGTTTCTGCCAAACAGACATACTCTACACTAATAGACTTATTAGTGTGCTTGCCCGAAGGGAAGCACACTATTGTTCTTCGTTTTTTACTATTTTTTTTATTCTAGTAGTTTTTCTTGCAGCTAACTACTCCTCGCCCGATTGAGCTAGAGACGCCATTCAAACACCAAAACGTCCGGCCCGATCCGGTGCAGGTTGCTATGACTTTTCGTGGCAGTACTCCTTGCCACTCCTTTTTTATTCCTCTTTTTCCATCACCTTTTTTCTCCATAGACTTGCATGGCAGAACTTTGAGGCATTATGACATCATAATAGGCTCATTAAACTGGCTTGCACCTGTGATTCACTGACAACTCTCACTGACACCAGCGCACGGTTCCTCTTCTCTCTCTGTCCCTCTCCATTCAACTGTATAACTAGGAATATTAAGAGACACCTTCCATACCAGGGCTCTACTCACTCATGCATACTCACTCATGTTTACTCACTCGTGCATACTCACTCATGCATACTCACTCATGCATACTCACTCGTGCATACTCACTCATGCATACTTACTCATGCATACTCACTCATGTTTACTCACTCATGTTTACTCACTCATGCGTACTCACTCATGCGTACTCACTCATGTTTACTCACTCATGCATACTCACTCATGCATACTCACTCATGTTTACTCACTCGTGCATACTCACTCATGTTTACTCACTCATGCATACTCACTCATGCATACTCACTCATGCATACTCACTCATGCATACTCACTCATGCATACTCACTCGTGCATACTCACTCGTGCATACTCACTCATGCATACTCACTCATGCATACTCACTCATGCATACTCATTTGTGCATACTCATTTGTGCATGCTCATCCAGCAGGGAGAGCTGGAGAGCTGACACCTGCCCCAATTCCAAGGCACTTGTTCTCTCGGTCATGGCCGCAACAGAGCAAGCACACTCTCGCAGTTCGTTCACGAAACGCATTCTAGTTTTATTAATAATGTTTTATTTCTATCGGTTTAAAAGGTCGACGTAGCCTCTAGAATCAACCCTCATAGACTTTTTAAATGAGAAGATGCTTATCTTTGCAGTACTTTGCAGAGGTGCAAGGTATCATGTCCTGACAACCCCCCATTCTCCTTTGTTATCTGTAATTCTTTTTTTGGTTCTTGAGGAACAGCTTATCATACAAAATTACAGATTTTTTTTTCAACAGGCATTAAGGTGGTCTCCTAAAGGGAGCCACAGAAGTCAGCTTGGACCTTTCTAGCCTCTCTTTCCCTTTGTGGAGGTGTTGCTAATTGGGTTAGGCAACAGGGGAAAGACGCAACTGTTTCCAGGGCAACTACTACAATGTGGTGGGGGGGGGGGATGCTGGTGGATGGAAAGCTGGAAACTGAGAGCTGTCAGGGAAAAAATAAAAAGCCACACAGAGCTTTAAAAAAACAGACAGAGGGGAAGACAGCAGATGGATTTTCCATCCATTAAGAATCCCTCATGTGACAACATTTCAAAAAGCAGAAATCACAAAGGCATCAGTATGTGCCTATCTGAGCAGCTGCAAAAACAGAGAGACGTGAGATCAGAACAGAGATCAGCCCCACAGTGTCGTCTCCTATGTGTGACTCATGCTTTTATGTTGTTTTGCCATATCCCCACAGAGTGCCCACCTGGCCTTGATCGATGCGCTGATGATGGCCTACACGGTGGAGACGGTGAGTGTGGAGAAGGTGGTGGCATGCCTGCAGCAGTACTCCACCATGTACCCCGACGGAGACACGCCCTACGACACAGAGGACGCCATCACCAGCTGGATGAATAAGGTAGCAGATCCGTGACAGTACAATCATGCTTCACGTTTTCCTCTTCCATGGTTGGTGGAACGTGTTGGTACCCCATTGTTTTTTTGACACATCTTCACATAACCTATTGGCTGCATCAGGGTTGCTCCTGCTGGGATCAAAAACCTGTAGTCACAAACGTTTATTGTGGGTGGGAATACACTACACCACTGATGAATACTCTACACTACCCACACCCACACTCCTACACCTTTGAGATTCCCATTGCAAGTGCTCTGAGTGATTTTCATATAAAAACAGGTATGATTAAAGACTGCCGTTGCACAGTATTTGCTGTGGACTGACACGTCTATTTATCCAGTTTAATTAAACTTCCACAAGTCTGTAGAAACCTCCACTGCACGTTTGCTGATGTTTAGCTAGTTACTGTAACAGTTTGGTTGACCTCTGTCTGTATTTGTGATAAATCACTGAGCAAGGCACTGGATCATGGTTCCAATTATACGGAAAGAAATTGCCAACACCAACAAAAATGTCTGCAATTATTTTACTGGCAGCAGACTGAAAATGTGTGGACATACGTGTGTAGCACACGGCAGAGAGAGCAACCAAACCATTCATCATTCAAACTAACTTTACTCATAGGTAGTCAGTATGATGCATCACTGTCATACACAGACCAACAACAGAAAAACTAATTAGCACTGTATTGTTTCAAATAAGAAATTAAAGCAATAAAGATAACAATAATTATCTCACAAAAAGCAATTCAGTTCAAACTTGTTATTGTTCTCAGATGCCTCCTGTTCTCAAACGAAAGATCCAAAATGACACCCTCTGGAGTGCTCATCTGTCACGGTCATTGCCCGGTCTTTATGAACCGCTTCAATTCCCTAATCTCATCATATTCCTACTTCCTGATACAGTTACACAAGAGGAGATTTCAGGACGCATATTTTCTATTGCAGCACTGATCTTCTTGGTGTTCAGTGACTGGGGGAATCTACCACGCTGTATTATGGCAGTACAGTGAGCATTACTTAATACATGGGAGTGCATTGGAAATAAAACCGCTTGGCTGTTCTTGTTTTTTTTCTCTAGCTTTGAGGTGAAATATTTAGTTTCTGTTGTCAGAATACAAAATGCCTCTTGACTTACAACAAAGGTGTAATTCTGAAGGCATAATAAAAATAGAGTGTTCCCCAGTGTTGAAGCGGGATAATGTTCTTAGTATTTGTCTGCTTCAAGGCTTTTGTTGTTTTGTTTACATTTTTCAGACCATGAAAAATATAGTGAAAATGCATAAAAGTTATATTTGAAGCTTTAAAAACATTTGATTCTGTACTGTAGGGTAACACTAGTCTGGTGGTATGTCTGTGCTCCTTTGTAGATTTCTTTCCAGTTGTTGCATCTTAATGGGTGTAGATCTCTGGTCAATTTTTAAACCATTGGACCACCTTTAACCAATTAGCATTGATGACAATATGACATATCTTCGCCACCAACATTGCAAGCTGGCAACAATGGGCCTCATTCTCGACCTTTTTCTGTAATTCTTCAGAAATGTTTCTTACACGACTTCGCAAAAACAACGTAAGAGAAACGCTTCCGCTGCATTCCCGCACGCTTGAAAATGTGTTCATAAGCAGCCGAAGTCTTCTCAGCTGGGTTCCTTCCGATTAGCTTCTTAGATTGATGCGCGTTCTCGTGAAAGTGGATTTGCATACATACACGCCCTGCCAGCTCCTTATTAGGAGACGCAATTTTAGAAACGTGTGCTGTCGCAATCTCCCGAATCCACCTCGTAACAGGTGTTCATTAATAAGGTGGAGATATTGTATAACGTTGAACGTCCGAAGTCCGTAAAACACATTTAAGTAGTCACTTTTTTGTTTTTTTTATCGAAAAATAAGCACCATAGGTGTGAAGACCGGTCCCAAGTAGGAGTATAAATTGTAGTCCGTCCTGTCGTTCGAAATGGCCACCATAGGGGTGAAGACTGGCCACCAGTAGTAGTATAAATTGCAATAAATTCATGCATTAGATCTTAGAGATTGACCTTAGTGTTTATTTATTTATTCACTTACATTTGCAGTGTTCATGTCTTCCACAATCAGTCTCTTAGCAGACGCGGCCTTTCTCCAAAGTGACTTACAAGGGAGAGAACAGTCAAGCTACGAGCCATATAGACCTAGTGTAACAATAAACACTACCTCGTATAATTATGACTATAAATGTGAAACGTAATTGTTAATGATACAAATATTCTCGTATTTATTATTATCATAATTATTTTAATCCGAGGATGTCTATAGAGTTGACGTGAACGCAATCTCCAACGGGTTCTCACAAATTCGCCCGTTAACCCTTTTACTGTAATACGGAGTTTTTTCAAATGTCATTCCTCAACGCGATTCCTCAAATAACCAAGATGGCCCGTGGAATCCCATTTGAGAAGATTCCGGTAGAGTTACGACTGCTATTTCGAGTTCTGAAAGTTGTCTGAAGTTCAGAAGAAAGCACAGAAGAAAAAAATAACGAGAATGCAAATGTTTTCATAAATGTTTCCGAAGTGGAGTTCCTTCTGAAATCCTTCGGAAAGTCTTCCCAACTGCTGTCGAGAATGAGGCCCAATGTCTTTTCCCTCGAGGAATAATTTCTAATTCTTCTATGGTTGCAAAACAAACACTTAATTTTCAAGGTCATTGCTCTTAGCCACTTCCACTGGTCTCTTGGCTTTACCAGCTGGCAGTCCCTTTGTTATGTGGCCCTCTAAAAATGTGTCTGAACTGTTCGCTCTGTGTGGGCGTGCCATGGGGTTTGAAATGGTGTAATAGCATGAACTAGCAAGGTAGCTTGCCAGTTAGCAAGCTATCCGGTCACTTGTCTTTATATCAGAACTCTCATTCTGTTAAAGTAAGGCCAGGATGAAATATCTTACATACCAGGAAAAAGAACAACCCCTTACAAGGCCCTCTAAGCTGTTCCTCTTTAGCCAATTAAACGCCATCATTGCACACTTCTCAAACCGTCTAAGTCAGATGACAACAAACAACCTGATTGGCCGCAGGCAGCAAAATTCGCACCTAATTTTCATGGGATTAAATTTTGCGAAGTTTTTTACCTTGCCTCCAAAAGAAGATTAATGAAACACTGAACGCGCTTTGCCTGCATGTATTTTTAGTAGGCAAAGGATATTAAATCGATAAAAAAGAGAGGTATGGAGGAGTAAAATTAGCTTTGGAACCCTTTATAAAAAAAAAGGTTCCTTTAATCAGAGTTGAATTTGGCTCTGAGGTAGTTATATAAAGTTATATAAATTGCCTTTTGTTAATTTCCCTGATTTAATTTCTTTCTGTAAAGAGGCTAACAATCTGAATTCACATGCTGCACAAGAAAGATGGTGGGTTATGGAAAAACGGCAAACATTGATTCCTCCCACATTAATTACCCCTGAGCTGGACCTTACTGGGTCTCACGTGTATCTGTGCTGATGTCCTGTAATAAACCCTGTCCTCCCTCTTGTTCCCCAGGTGAACGAGTATCTGAAGGACATCATCATGCAGGAGCAGCGGCGGAGGGAGAACCAGATCGCAGAGCCTGCTGGGAGTCCACGGGTGAGTGGCGCCCTGTTTCTCTGCTGTCCCCTCGGTTACTTACAGTCAGACATCTAATCAAACATGAAGAACACTGCAGTGTCCATTTTGTTGACTATATAATCAGTGAAGTTGGATTTATGAACATATTCTTTGACTAACCATGATTATCCTACTGCCATGGTGTGGGTAAAAACATAATTTTTTTAATGAGTGAGTATGCTCAGGATGTTGGATACTTCTCAGATTTATGCTACTGATACAGTCATTGGTAGTAGTTCTCTTGACAGCTAGTTGAAGGGTTTGGTGGTTGATTTCAGGGTTGCCTTTCTTAGGGCTTGCCTCAGCAGGAGTGCCCTTTGCCATGGCATTTTGTGTGATTGACTTTGTTGAAATTATTTAGTTATCCTTTTCAAAAATACTTGCTGTACTAACAAATATAAGCCACACTAAAGCAAAACTCATGCTCTTTGCTGCCTTGCTGTTTGCTGGGTACACAATCGTACGTAACACTAACAGTTGATCTAACAGTTCAAGCCCATTGTCGAAACCATGACACATATATCTGTGTGACCTGTGTGTAACGCTTTAAATGTCATGTTGCAAACTGCTCTGAGAGGGAGACTGTTGCGATGGTAACCGTCAATACTTTTTTTTAAGTAGAAAGCTGGCAGGAGTCTATGTCTATGTGAACACAACATGGCGCAAACTGTCCTCTGGAACTGAAACGACCCCTGGCATGTCGCTGTTCTCGAGGAGCATTATGATGAGTCATGGCTTAAGTGTTGAATCTGTCCTGATGAGAGACTCTGATATCAGTCTGACGTCCTAGCCTGGATTAAAGCGGTTGTGTGGGTGTGTTTCTATCCCTCCAACCCAGCGGTGCTGACTCCCTCCTTTGACACAGCAGTCTCAGGGGCAGCTTATATCACTGCAAAGACCATCGGCTAACCGGGGGCAGTTAGTGGTGTGAGCTGTCAGTTAGACCTCTGCACAGCCACAGGACCGGATGACCTGTAAGCCCCCCCTTGCCAACCAGCAAGCTGCTGTAACATACAAGGCTATTTCTGTGACCTGGCCTAACCTCTCAGTTCCCATATCCACGCCTGCCCCCCCAGACGGCCCTGAGCAACCCCCCGCTCAGAGCCCACTTCAATGCGGCCCAGCGCACAAGCGATGCCAGAGTCTTCATCTGCTCTCTCTGAGCAGACAGAGATAGACAGCGAGTGGAGGAGTTATTTTCCTGTTTCGACTCCCACAGAAGTATTTCTCATATTTTCATGTCACTGACTGCTTCAAGCAAAAAAACATCAGGATATGGTTGTTTGTGCCTGTGTATGTGTACTTATTTGTGTGTGTGTGTGCGTGAGTGACAAAACTGCTCAATGATTTGACATGAAAGAGGGAATTGTGCTTTCCCTCATATCCAATTTAATGACATATCTGTGTGTGTGTGTGTGTGTGTGTGTGTGTGTTTGTGTTTGTGTTTGTGTGTGTGTTTGCATGGTGTATCACTGCTCCGCCCAGTCCAGTGGCTTCCGCTGGGGCTGCTGTTTGACAGTAATGCAGTTTGCCAGTGTGCAGAGGCAGCTGTGCATGCTTAGCACAGCTCCAGAGTCGGCCCGCTCTCTCTTGTCTCTCTCACCAGCGACATGAACAAGAATGTCAGGCCCGTTATGCAACACATGAAAAAGCCCACGTGGCAATACACACACACTCACTGACACACAGATACACACATGAGGCTCAAGCCAGACTAATACCCAGCCGGTTATCTGGCAGACACCTCTCTACTACATGAGGTCGTGCTCGGTACTGCTGGTGTTTTGGGTGATTTTATTTTTCCTTCTCTCTCTCTTCCTCTCTTCCCCTTCCGTTAATCTGTTTTGCCGCCATGAGTTGATGCTGCCGCAAATCACATCATGTTTAAATCACAGCACTGTTCCAGTTGAGCTAAACTGCAGTGTCTGCTGGGGTAGATCTCTGTCCCATTTTATTTTAACATCCCCCCAATCATCTCTGGGGGAGAGAGTGAAGGGAAGGGACAGCACTTGCCTGCACTGATGATGAAGGGAGCGAAGCTGGAAACTGACATGGGAAGGATGCCTGCAGTGTTACAGTAACAAACACTGTGAGTGGCTTCACTGTGGAGTCACAGCCTGACCCCCCTGATGTCAACACTGGCTCTGATTCCAGACCAGCCTTGAAGTAAGAAAAGATTCCGCACCTCAATCACAGAGAGCACCAGCTGAAATAGAATCAGGTTTGTTTTTCACGGTCTGCTATGACGGGTACTTTGAGCACACAGATGTGCTGATGTCATCAAAATACAGAGGGGCTAAGAGCGAAGAGTTCTGCCAACACCACCACCACTACAACCACACACAAAAGTATAGCCCAGACACTCGCGGTCACGTCACTTTAAAGGCGAATTCAGGCCACAGGAAGTAATCCTTTTAAACTCGGCACAAATCCGCAAGCAGACGAATTGGAGGCATCTACTCTGTAAGCTTGTCATTTCTTCTGGGGTCTAGAAATGACAAGAGCAGCAGATTGAAAGGCAGTTAAATCTCTGAGCATTTTGGGAAGTCCTCACACACAAGGGGGTGTCAGAGCTGTCTGACTGGCTGTAGAGATTTGCCCTATTGGATGTCTGTCTGGCTGTCTGTCTGGACGACACCAGCACCAGCGACATAAACGGAAATGTCGGGCCTGTTTCCGCAATTTTCAAAATGAGATGGACATTATACTGAGTGCACCCCTCCACAAACATGGTGAGCTTTGATGTGGCATGGTGGCACTAAACTGCTCCTCATCCCCCTCATCCAAAATGGCATCTGAGCTCTGCCTGTGCCACAAGCATCACACTCTGAGCCTCAAGTGCTGCAGGCTTTTCTGTATTCACCCATCTGGGGGCGGGGGAAAGAGGGGTAATTTCAGTGGCACGAGGTTAAGTAGACCTCATCCCCTCACGCGGAGTCATGTTCTTTTATTCCACCGTTGCCATGACGCCTCCACAGCTGCCGATGTTCTGGCGTCTCATCTCCTCTCGCTGACGTGGCGCTCAAACGCTCAGGTCTCTGACTCCCACCTGCTGTGAGCCCACCCCCTCCAGGAGGGGTGGAAGAGAAATCTCTTCAGATTTCAGACGTGTTTAGGAGGTTATCACAGGCAGCTTTTGTGAGATTTTAATACCACCAGTGATTACCGTGGCTCGTTTGGGCAGTCTTGTCTGCAGATGCAGAATTCTAGCAGATTAGGGTGCAGAGGTGCACAGTCATGCAGCAGATTTTGGATTGATGCTTTTTATGAATTTCAGAGGGTTAACAGAAATGCTTTTGTGCACTGACAGAGGAAGCTTTCACATCAGCTGTCAAGATTTGTTGTATGCAGTCTGTTAATGTTGTCAGGTACATAGACAGAATATCAGACAGAAAACCTGTGAATTCATGTCTCCTAATAGTACAATTCTGTTTTTGTTATAAGATGGATACAGACATTGTCCAACAAACTAAGAAAGTCTGCAAAACTCTTAACTGTTATTTCATGGCCAATGGTACCATCCTTGAAATACTAGTCTATCATGAGAGGGTGGACCCGCCACAGAGGGAACAAAACAGTATTATCACGATATTTGGGCCACAATAGGATAGTATTGCGATTTTTTTAATTTTACAATACAGTATTGTCATTTGATGCTGTGATACATTGAGATGTATTTCTCCCATATATTATGTTATCTCCCATATATTACAGTTTTTTCCTATCGTTTTAGGCAATTTACCTAAACTATGTTCACATTCCCGAAACACTTCACACAGTGAGCATACCAGTAGACCATGTGAACCAAACTGTGGTTACTTGCCCCTATGCTTAGATACAAATGCTGGCAATGACGCCTTCTTCCAAATTTCATGGATACCTGTCCCAGTCAATGTTCACTACCGGCAAAACGCTGTGGAACTACAGCATATTTTACCAATGTTTAGATACTCTGTTCAAAACAGTTAACTTTCTGTTCAAAACCTAACTTATCAGTAATTTAGATCACTGTAGATGGAAAGATGCTGCATTTGGACAGACAAATGAAGTTATATGTTTGAATACGTAAGAAAAATTATTTAGTTTATAGTTTATTTATTTTATTTTACAGTAATTATTTCGATTTGTTTCCCCCCTGTGGAGAATAGTTCTTGGTGAATTGGCATGGAATTACTTTTTTTACGTAAAAGCAACACTACATACAATGATCTGTGCAAAAAACAGTGGATGCAAAACACCTGGTTGTCATTTCAGCTAAAGACCTACCCAGGTGTTTTTTAATTTGTGCCTCGTTGCCACATATACAAAAAGGGCCATCTTTGGCATTTGCTTTGGACTTCTTTACGTAGTTGGTATAGGAAAATGGATGCAGCAAGAGGCAGAGGCAGAGGCAGAGGCAGAGGGAGAGGTGGAGGTGGAGGTGAAGGTGGAGGTGAAGGTGGAGTAGGAGGAAGAGGAAGAGGAAGAGGAAGAGGAGCAGCAGCAAGGACAGTTGTATCTGATGAAATCAGAGCAACTGTCATCGACCATGTAATACTGTAAATCATAGTTTCTGTTTTGTGTTTGCACTGTGACCAAATCTCCAAAAAGTAAAGCACAGTGATAAAAACTGTTGTGTTTGTGATTTGTTTCTGGATCATATATTACAGTACGAACTTACTGTATGTAATTTGCATTACAAAAAATGAAAATTGTTATTCTCAGTTTCTCATAAAACACTTATTTACTGTATTTACAATTGCAGTACATTTACCACACTCAATTGTGACATCTTTTGTGGGAGGTACTACAGTAAACCGACATATGAACACTGTCAGCAGATACTTGGCTTGGATTGTCATACTGTAATATTACAAACTGTATTACTGTAGTCCAAAGAAGTGTTTGTCTGTGTTTTTTCTCTTTTTTTCAATGCAACACTACAGGAAATATATGCCAAACTGGAGGACACAGCAACATTTTATATGCAATTGGCAATGCTTCAAGATGTTAGTGTTTTTTAGGTCATTGTGTTCTGAGAGGAAACATGTGTTAAGTTATGGCAGCATTTGTTGTGGTGTGGTTGTTGTCGTGCATTTTGCACCAAAGGTTAACAGATATGCAGAGGTGTGTGTCTCTAAAGCCCACTGTGTTAAGTGATAGGGAAAAGTGACCATGGTATGGGTACGTGACCGAAAACGATAGGAAAAAACTGTATATAATGTTGTGACGAAAAATATCGTAATACTACACTATTGCTTTTCTTCCAACCTCTATCTGGCATCATTTGAATTTAATTTCAGTTTATGCCTTGAGATATCTCTGCGATCTCTTCCTAATTGGTTTCGCCCATAGACACCCTCCAGCTGTGAGCACAATCAAATAGCAATCACAGCCTCTGAAGGAGCACTACTGAACCATCCAGAACCATCATGGGGGAAATATGTCTCTGCTTCCCCGTGGCCTCAGCTTTGCTTACAGGGACCGAGATGTTCCTGCATGGTGCTTTAGTTTTCAATGTGATTTTTTTTACAGATTTTGTAACAGACATTCTTGTTATTGAGTTTCCATAGAGACGTGTACCTGTCCTCCCTGGATAAGACATGAGAGTGTTTGTTTGACATCAAATATAGCTGATTGCATCAATGAGAGTGGCCTCCCCCTCCTGAAGGGATTAGTCTCCTCTTTTCATGATACTCACTACTGTCTCTCATCCTGCTTTCTTGTTTCTATGGGTCTGCTGAAGTCTCCAACCAAATGGTATTGGAAACTGGTTCCTGTAAGTCTGCTGACCAGCTTTATTTTTTTGTCTTTCATCTCTCCTTTCATGTGTGCCCGTCTCCCATTTTCCTAACGTCTCATTGTCTGTGATTCCATCCTATTAATCATAAAGCTGTGGTTGACCATGATTTCTCTGCTTATTGCACTTTCTGTCTATTTCATTATGTGGTTCATTTCCCAGAGCACAGACCATAGTTTCTGTCATGGTAGATTTAGATTTCATATTGCACTGTGGCATTGTGTGATAGTTTCATTTTGTAGCCTGTAGCACTAGATTCTCCTCATTCTAGTCTGTAGTTACAGTTCAAGACAAACTTTACTTTTGTTTTTGTTTGTGTTTGCGCGTTTGTGCGTCTGGGTATGTTGGCATCTATGAATGTGGATGTTCAGTTGAATGTGAGCGTGCAGTATTACGTTTGTTTTGAGTTTACACGTTTATGTGTGTGTGTGTCTGCGTGCGTGTGTGCGTGCGTGTGTGCTTTGAAGCCAGCTCTGCCAGATTTCTTAAATACCATTTTGCCCTTTTTTTAACCCCAGGCGAGGTACAGGAAGGAGCAGGTCTTGCCCAAGACAGTGCCGTGGATCCCCCCAGTGGACAACCTGCTGAAGGACAGCACAGATGGCTGCGCCCTGGCTGCACTGCTGCACTTCTACTGCCCAGACATCGTCAAATTGGAAGGTATCACACCACACGCTCACCCTTAACTGATCATATGCAGTAGGCTAGATGGCCATGTCTGTGGTCTGGATACACATGCTGGCCAAGGATGGGACAGCAATGAGTAGCCTAACAATTTTGTCATATGTCCATCTACAACTATTCAGTGATGTCTAATGATGCCTCAATAAATAATTATTCTATACCCTGCTCTAACATTCACTGTCATAGAAGTCATTTTAGTCTGCGTATAGAAGGTTAGTTTCACCCAAATCATCTTAATCCCCCCCCTATCATGTCAAAATGGCCTTCTTTCCTTTAGACCCTAGCGTGCCCCTCCTAATTTACTCACACCAAATCCCATTAGTGACAATGATGAAGGATTGCTAGATCGTCCTGATAAGCATGGCATCATGCCTCCACTATTTAAAGCCCTGTAGAGTAAACATACCAGATAATTTTGTTAAACTAACAAAGCCCTTGTTGTCTCACATTCAAATCACTGTGGTATTCAAATAACTACATTAAGCCATCAGTGTCGTGATTGGCTCTTGCCCAGCCGAAAGCAGGGTTGAAATAGGGCCGTCCTCTTTCAAAGGTAAACAGTCAGCACGAGTTTGGGGCAGGGATTTGACGGAGCGGTGTTCTTCTTTTTTTTCTTCCCCTCCCTGTAATACTGCGTCTCGTGCCTGTTTGTCATGTGCAACCTGGGGCACGAAGACATCTGCCTGAAGGAGACCATGTCCCTGGCGGACAGCCTCTACAACCTCCAGCTCGTCCAGGAGTTCTGCAAGGAGAACCTGAATAACTGCTGCCACTTCAGCCTGGAGGACATGCTCTATGCCTCATCATCCTTCAAAGTAAGTCCTGGCTGTTTACAGAGATGAATGCTCTTTAACAGTATTTGGTGTCACGCACTGATATGTACACCGGATTCTTGTGTCCAAGCAGAGTAAAAGCAAAGAGCAAAAAGGGCACCACTCGATAAGAACACTTGTTTGTGATCGTACTCGGGGAGAAATAAGTACCTACTCCAGCGTCAGTACTTCTGTGTGGCCCTGACTCTGCTGGGTGACGCTGGAAATGATAGTTGACACTCATTGGTTTCACGTGATGTGACTGTAAGACATCAACAAGTGCCAATTTGTTTTAAAACCAGCAAGAACACGCTGGTGTTAGCATGGAAATGCAAATCCAGGCTGTGATTGGTGACAGCAGCTTAATATCTAAATTCAACTGTCCATCTTGAGATAATCCTAACATTATCTCTGGACAAACCTCTGGTTTACCGGTCTCATGTTGGTGCTGCCGCTGGAAACACATATAATTAATTTGTTGTGCTCGGACGCAATCGAAGAGCAAAATATTAGGCAACGTCATTTGTAGGTCCGTAGTTCCTCCAACGCAATGGAAACAGAAATGCTGAAAGGGCCGATTAGGGGGCAGTTCCTGTAAACATTTGTGCCACCTGGGAAGTGCCCCGAGTTCCTGCAGTGGAAAAAGTGCCTACTGCAAGTACATACTGAAATTGAGAGCTGTACAGTTCTCACAAGGACAAGATGCTATCAGAATTACAATCAAATGCAGTTTTTTCAGAAAAGACTATTCCTGTTGTAGCCCGTTGCAGTATTTGTTGTCTTCTGACTAAAATGGAGATTAATTTTACTAGAAGTTTCTCAAGGGCTGGCTTGTGGAAACTACAGCATCTGGAACAGCAACTTATTTGTGCTTGTTTTACTGCATACACAGTGGATTGATCAGTGGTCAGCAGACTGACGCGTTTCTGAGTTCCTCCCTGTACCACACTGATGTGTAAAATACTAGTCTGTTGCCTCCCTCAAATTTCTGCTGTCCTGCAGTGAAAAGTGAACCCTCTTAGAGGTTGTTTTTTTGGTTGATTTAGTTGGTTCATAGGTTCAGTTTGACCTCACCCACATCACAGGAACCAAGTTCCTTGGCTACATTCTCCATTTTATGGGTTTGGACCGAACAGCGGTGGAATATTTTTCTGTGCCGGTTGGTTGCCATACTGCTCTCAAACAAGACCTGTCAGGTCATGCTGTGGTTATGGTCCTGTGCCAGATTGGTTGGGTAATGTGTTTGGGTAGAACTGGTGGTGGAAAAATCATTGCAGTGCCACACTAGACTCTGAGACCAAAATACTGTTTGGGACATGCTGCTTTTTCTATGATGGCTGAGTGAGTGTGTATCTCTTGCTCACACTCTCTCTCTCTCTCTCTCTCTCTTTTCTCTAGCTCTTTTGTCACTCTCTCTCCTTTACATTTCCATCTCTCCAAATTGACTTAAATGATGTCAGTATCTGTGTGTATACCCACTATTTCATACATCTCACTTTTTCACATGTTTTGTTGTCAAAGCTTTTGTTTTGAGTGTGTCGATGTGTTGTTGTTGTTGATGATGATGCAGAGGGGAGGAACAGGCAGCTTATTTCCCTCTGTCCTTGAGCGGCGAAAAGTGGGTGTTGGTGATATTGAGTATGTGTTCAACATCCATGTCCCACATTCTTGTTCCCTTTAGGGCATACATAAAGGACTTTTTCCCCAAAGTCTTGCAGAGTCTTCTTAATCCTTCTTGGACTTTACTTTAAGACTTTCACTTTTCTGCAAAGCACACCATAGCTCCATGTCAGCTTTGCCTGAGAAAACACTGTGACCGCTTAGCTACAGTACACAACCACTGCTACCACAGCTAATGTCATTGCTCTCCCCTGGAGTCCTACTCAGCGTGCCTAGCCATAACTGGACTCTTCCTCTTGTGTCAGGCAGACTCCCCGATGAGGTATTGACCTCCAGGAGGAAGTTATCCCTCTTACCCACAATCCCTCAGCATGCTGACAGGTCCGCTTTTCTGCGCTCTACAGACAGCGTGACGCTTCGCTCAGCTAGGTGCTCCCGATGCAAATCGGACTTGGCTTCTGCTGTCAGTTCGGCTGGACGTCTGTAGTTCTCGGCCCGCTACGCACAGAGAGCGAGTGGTTCAGGGCAGGTCAGGGCCATCGCTGGTATCAGCCTCAGCAGCTGGGACAGATCGCGCTTCCTCACACCCTCTAGCCTGAATCAGTCACAACTCTGAGGAGTGGGATGAATGCTGTACTCGGAGCCTGTTACTGGATATTGCCTTGAAGCAGCTCAGACTCAGCTTAGACTGCAGTGTTTTCTCAACCTGCTCTCCTGGCTCAGTGCTGGTTGTTCACACTGGGTCACACAGGTCAGAGGGGTTCTGCAAAGGAATTGTTGGCAAATACTCACTTATGTCACTAATTTCGTTCTTGTGAAGTACTTGCACTCAGTAATCCTGAGGACTCTTTCCAGTTCAGTTTTTTCATGCATTTTATTGTTTTTCATTTTATTGTTTTGTGTGGGCCTTCTGAGGCCACTAATTCCACTAATGATAGCACAAGCTACTTCCTTGGCAAAAATGTATATGGTTTAATAATGGTTTAAATACGTCCGGTTATTATTTCAAATGCTATAAGCCCCATTTTGGTTCGCTTGTAAGAGAACCCCAAGCAAATTAGATGGCAGAGGCAGGCAGTCTGTGGTGTGTGTGTGTGTGTGTGTGTGTGTGTGTGTGTGTGTGTGTGTGTGTGTGTGTGTGTGTGTGTGTGTGTGTGTGTGTGTGTGTTAGTGTGAAGTGTAATGACAGAAATCTAGGGCTGCAACCTTGACCCAGTTTCCTTGGATCTGGTACCCTAGTCTCCCATCAGTTTAATGGCTTTCATTATGGAGATGTGTCTGAGTGTAGGTAGAGGCACTCAAGAGAGCTTCCTCCTCTGAGGAGCTTTACATACGTAGATGCATACAGTATATGCTCACTCTATGTATACAACACCTACCGATACATATATGTGTGCCTACATTGTTACACACTGTCACACTGTAATATCTGTCTTTTTTCTCATCTTCCCATGTGTTTGTATCTCTTTCACACTCTTTCATCCAGTGTCTTGCACTTTTCCACATGCATGCAGACACGCTCATGCGCCTTCCTCGCTTTGCCTGAATACAAGAGGTTCCATGGGGTTTCAGTGATAATCATTGTAATGCATGGCACTAGTAAGCATGACACTCAGAGACATTCCATTCAGTTGAGCAGTGGATGGGGGGATGATTTTTGTCTCTCTATCTCTCTACCTGCCCCCACCCATAGTCTGCAGTGGAGTGGAGGCAGCGGCGTGTTTCAGTGCTAGCAAAAGATGTGTCTTGCCACTGCTTATTTTTATTGGCCGCCTCTGCACCTCACAATTTCGTCTGGCACCTTCTCCCCCGTGTGCGCATTTAATCAGGAGCTGTTTAGAGCCATGATGATATGTGCAGATAGCAGGTCACCTTTTGCTTTACTGGAATCGTCCTTGGTTTCCTTCCTAACAAGCTTAGCACTCGATGGCCAGTCTTGAAGCAAGACTGGTGTTTGGTCTTATGCCCTCCCCCCTTGAGGGCTGTCTCACCTAAGAGCATAAGACCCTAATCAGCCTGCCGGGCTGAAGTGATTAATGACATCAGTGGCCGTGTGAGTGACTGAGAGTGTGGAAGAGCCCATTTGAATGGGTGATGCTGCCTTGGTCAATAAAAAGGATTAGCTAATGGGTGCATTGTGTGAATGGCAGTAGTCAGCCTGATCTCCTGAAGAAGGAGGGTCCAGTTAAATTCCTCTCCTCCCCCCCCTCCATGAAGTTGCCCCACGAGGTGGCCATGTGGTGTTGTGAAAGCTGCGCGGCACATCAATAATAGCTTTGCACCCAGCGTTGCAAGTCAGTGGGCAGACAGATGGAGGGGAGAGTGGGTTTCTCGCCACACCATCTGGGCAAGTGGCCATTCTGGCTCGCCATGGATTGCCACGAGGGGTAAGCAGAGCTGTCATTTTGATGTCCATTGTAGACACACGAAACGTGCCACTGCAGAAATGAGCTTATTGATTATTGTTTGGGCTAATTTAGGAGACATGGCACCCTGTGAAATAATTGAACTGAGCTGTTTTTTTTGCGTTGTACACTAAGTCTGATTGGTTCGGTGTTGTGTTTCAATTAGAGGTTTTGGTTTCAGTTATGCTAATGAACTGGTTCAATGACCGTGGCGTATTGTGCCAACCGCAGCAGCTTATTGTACAGAGGAGAGTGTGACTTTGTGTAGTGGAGGGGGCAGTCTGTGAAGGGCATGGAATAGCCTGCTGTAAATCTTGGGGGCTACCTAACAAAGGAGGCTCGGTGTGTCAAATGAAAACTGCAGCGACTGCTCTTTCTGTGGATCCCTGCCTGAATCTGCTGATATTCCTCAGCGTTCTCATTCATTCTGGTGAACAGAAACGTTGCTGACATGAGGCTTTTTTTTTATTTTTCTTTGTGTCTGCATGCGTGGTTATGTGTGTCTGTGTGCACGTGTGCAACATCTCCTATACATTTTTAATTTTCTGTTTTATATGACAAACTGGCTGGGAGAGGAAAGACGTTGAACATGTATGAACAATCTGTCTAGTTCAGGTATTACATAAGAAACACCACTCTGGCTCATTTGATCTAGATTTAGATTGATCTAGATTCAGATTGATTAGATTCATTATGCCAAATTGTCTTAATGTCTTTAACAGTGTTGGTGGCCTGGCCGCAAACCAACTCACTTATTCAAAATCCTCTGGGGATTTTGGCCTGAATATGAAGGAAAAGTCAAGTAGCCTTATATGCAGTTTTCTCCATTTTTCTAATTTCAGAGGAAGGAGTAGAGCCATATATATTTACCAGTATATGTTTATATACATTCATGGAGTAAGGAAACACATTATACCCTTATATAGGCCTATAGAAAACATTTAGTAATTAAGCATACAGCCTCTATTCAGCGTTTATGCACCGGATATATGTGTACACAGTATGTATTTGAACATGCTGTACCACATTTTGCCTCTGTAAAAGAGGAATCCACCTGGTCCAGTAAATGATGAAAAGTATGGTGTTTCTTCTGGTGGTCTTGTTGGTTGTAGAGACATCTTGTGGAAGTAGACATACATTGCAGGTTCCATATCTGGAGCTTATTCCTGTGTGTGTGTGTGTGTGTGTGTGTGTGTGTCTGTTTTAATGTGTTTCTTAACGCATGACATGTCTGTCTTTATTACAGAATAACTACTTAGTGTTTATGGCAGAGCTGTTCCGGTGGTTTGAAGAGGTGAAGCCATCTTTCGTACAACCACGAGTTTTGGATGTTGAAGGTAACAAAGCAAAGCATGACAGACCTACAGGTTCATATTTATACTTTGGCTGTGAAGCCTCATGGGTTTTCTTTCTTTGCTGCTCCAGAGCCAGCTCCATCACTGAAGAAGTTGCCCTCCATGCCCATCTCTAATGCCACCAAGAGAAGCTTCATGGAGAAACCTCCCAGCCCGGACAGGCCCAGGTCTGCCTCAGACTCCTACACCTTCACCTCATTTTCTTCATCCATTACTGCTATGGCATTGGCACTAAATGCATTTAAAACATTACAAAAATAGTGAACAAATGGAGAAGGGATGTGAAATTGTAGAAATGTAATAGTTTGTTGCTGGGTCACTTAATAAAATGTGTCTTGTTTGTTTAGTTTTTATAGTATTTCCCGGTTCAAATGCCATTATGAAAAATCATACTTTTTACTGTTTCTTTCATTTGTTCTTGTTTCCTGATTTGTTGTTAAAACCCTATAATTATTGTTTTCCCCCTAGTCTGCCTCTCAGACCTCAGCCAAGAACATCAAATTCAGGTAAGCTTATTTCTATGTCATGAGGGTTCTACTTCTCTCGTTTCACAGCTGAATGCCCTCTTCTTTCTAGGATATACTTGACCATTGTTTGCGTTGTCCCCCAGGCGAGATAAAGCGTTCCACCTCCATGTCCTTTGTGGATGGATGCCTTGGGACCTGGCCTAAAGAGAAAAGGTGATCACAGCAACACAATATTAGCCCTCAACATCCTGGTACATACAGAGCAGGGTGGTCCTAAATGGTGTTGTAAATCAGATTACCACAGTATTATTGCTAAGGCTGTATTTTCCACATCGAATGACTGTTTGTGTTTTACTGTTCCATATTTCTTAGGGCGGCTGCACATGGGGTTTCTTTTGACATCCCCTTCGATAAAGACGAGCCAAGTGAGATGCCCTCTGTGCCCAGCAGAGGCATGACCAGATCAGCCAGCAGTGAGGGACTGGGCTTCAAGGTCCACCAGATGCCCCGGGGCATGAAGAGGAACCTCTCCTTTCAGCCCGTCAACGGTACAAGTATGGGCATCGAGGAGGAGGGCTGTCCAGACAGCCTGGCTGGCATGGAACCTGACAGGAGACAGAGGCCACCACATCCCAGAATGCATCTTTCTCCCTCTAACGGACATTCATCAGATGGTCATGGGAATGGCATGGCCACTCCAAGCATAGAGGAGGCTCTGGAGATCATCCACAACTCCCAGAAACAGCAGCAGCGTGGCCCCCAGGCTGAAGGCACCAACCAGGGCTTCTTCCTCCACCTCCAGAGCCGGGTCGACCTGGACTCTAAAGCGCTGGCAGAAGAGGGTGACCTAGACTCTGTTTCGTCCAAGGGTGCTGCAAGCACTGACACCACAGAGGTGGACACTGGCATCCACGTTCGGACAGAAGACATTCAAGAGACCCTGGACGAGGACTCCTCCCTGAAGGACTACACCGTCAGCATGGACCTGGAGATGGACCAGGACTACGAGATGCGTGCCAGTCAAAGCCAGGGCTCCACCAGCCCGTGCCCCAGCAACCTCAGTGGGAAATCCCCTGGCAGTGGCGGGACTCCCTCATGCCTCGCTTCCAGCTTGAAGATGACTAGCTTCGCCGAGCAGAAATTCCGCAAGATCTATCAGCCTGAGAGCAAGGTTGGGGGAAGCTTGGAATCTCCAAAGAATGCCCCTGATGGATCGGAAGTCACTATCCCACACTCTGTGTCCTGGGCCCCCACGCCCGAGGAGAGCCCTGTCCACAATCTGGCCCCTCGAGACCCCGCTCAGGCCATGGCAGCAGAGATGGTGCAGCTGCGCATGCGTTTGGAGGAGAAGAGGCGCGCCATCGAGGCCCAGAAGAAGAAGGTGGAGGCCGCTTTCACCCGCCACCGGCAGAAGGCGGGCCGAAGCGCGTTCCTAAGCATGGTGCGGCGGAAGGGTGACGAGACGCCCTCCCCGATGAGGGATGAAGCCGAGGACGGCAAGGCAGCCGTCGCAGGTGGTGGCAGCGATGGTAACCTCAAGGCCCAGCAGCCTCTCAAGTCTCCTGGAGGAGAGGAGGGAGTGACCGAGGCAGACCTGCTGGAGTACACACACTCCATCGACAAGCTGAACTCCTCGCTCAACTTCCTGCAGACAGAGATGCAGCGACTGGCCCAGCAGCAAGAGGTCATCATGCAGATGCGTGAGCACCAATCCTGGGTCATCGCCCATTCCCAGCAACAGGGGCGCAGCAGCACAGCAGCCCGATCATCCGGTTCCCCATCGCCCGCCGACTCCCCGCGCTCTGCGCACCGCTCCCCCACCAGTATCAAGCGCAAGTCGGCCTCCTTCCACTCCAAAACCACTAGGGCGCCCAGGCCCAACGAGCTCAAGATCGCCCCTTTCAGTCGAGTCCTCACGGCGCCGCAGTCTGTTGATAGCATTCCACGCCTGCGACGTTTCTCCCCCAGCCAGCCCGAGCCCAGCTGCTTTGTCTACATGGGCGAGAGCAGGAAGAAGCAGCGCAGAGCTAAATCTGGAGAGAAAGAAGCTCTTTCTGACTCCGAGCTTCTGTCTCCTGACGGGATGGCTGAAGGCAGCAGCATCGGTGCCCTGGAGCTCCTGACGTCTCCCACCAAAGACTCGCAACTTGGCGCCAACAAAACAACTATCGGAGAAAGGAGCGCAGAAGAAGGAGGAGAAAAGGAGCAAGTGAGCAAGACGAAGATGGAGCGGCAAAGCTCGACAGAGTCGAGAGAGAAGCCTGGCCGTAAGATCAAGCCTGCGGTGGAGTCAAAGGTGTCAGAGGTGTTGACTCAGACCGTCACAGAGAAGGTGATAGTCACCCCCACAGAGGCCCCTGCTGATTTCCTGAACCAGAGCAACAAGAACCTGATTGAGGTCCCCCTCTCCGTGCTGAAGCCTCTCGATGGGTCTGTGCTGGAGGAGAGCAGTGAGCAGGGAGCCATGGCTGAGTGCCTCGATGACGACCAGAAGACGTGCCGTGGATTTTTCTTCAAGGTACGAATGTGTTCTACATATTTATCTCCAGTATGAATATAGTCCACAGACCCAAGAACCACAGAAACAGTTCAGTTTATGCCTCAATAAAGCTAAGTAAGAGCTGTTGCCTGTTTTCGTAACCCCCTTCACATTGGCAACATCCAGTATTTATCATGACTAGGTGTACTGTGTATGTGGGTGTGTGTGTGTGACTGAGGGTGTGCGTGTGTGAGTCAGTGAGTGTTTTCGCTGCATAATGTAGGTCAAAAAAGTGGGGCAAATCAATCATTTAGAAATATGCACATGTGGGTTGAAAGTGATGGAGTGTTCATCAATAAATGATGTCCAAGTGATATCTTTAGCGTAGTATATATCCTCAGCTTATGCCTTATGCCTTGTTTGCTGCCTCCTCAGGATGACCTGAAAGGGGAGACGGACATGGCTCTGAAGAGAGCAGCACTGCTGGAAAAGAGGCTGAAAAGGGAGCGAGAGAACCAGCAGAGAAAGCAGCAGCAGGAGGTCGAGCTGGAGCAGAAGAAGGGGGAGGCCAGGTACAGCTGTGGCATGAATACACACAGGGGCTGGACCAGTGTCCCCTCACTGATACAATAATGACCATTTCCTGGTGGACAGTAACCTGGCATTGAAATTCCAATACAGCGGGTGTCTGTCCATCGATTTCTAATGTCAAGCAAGCTAGCTGTTTCATTCACTTGCAGCAGTTTTGGAGAACCCATTTGAAGAATATTCGGCTGCACATGAGCGGTATTGGCAGACTACCACACACAAAGCAGGGCATACTATCAATGCCATGGAGGTCATTCAGAGACCCTCGCTCATTCTCTCTCTGCCTGTCTCTTTCCCTCGGTTGCTCCTTGTGTCCCTCCACAGGCTGAAAGCTGAGGAGGACCGCATAAAGAAAGAGGAGGAGAAGGCTCGCCGGGAGTTCATCAAGCAGGAGTACCTGCGGCGGAAGCAGCTGAAACTCATGGAGGACATGGACACCGTCATAAAGCCCCGGACTGCTAGCACCAAACAGCGGAGGCCACGGCCCAAGTCCATGCACAGGGACATCCTGGACTCCCCACGCACCCCCATCAGGGCCGCAGCAGGTAGAACTCCCCTCCACAGCCACCTGTGGAGGCCCCCTTAGCGAGCCTGTCCTCTGCCTCTCCACCCTTCCCGGTGCTGGCTTAACTTTGTTTCCACCTGCTATCTAGAGCTCTGCAGCTCCTTCACTTCTCCCTCCTACATTTCTATTCTCCATTGGCTGCCCACCCAAATTAACCAGGGTCTAGTGCACACTGCTTCTGACTCTCTCCTGCTCTTCTTTCCTGTAGAATCTTTTTCCAGGTACTTTTCCTGACCCTAACTGACCTTACTTACCCTTTCACTAAATTAATCTTTCAAAATGTCTATTTAATGCTTTGATGTAACTAGTGACCTTATGGTTATTTGTTGGAGGAGTTCACAGACCAGCCATGCTGGTGCTGGAGGTCTCCTTATACACATATGTGCATCAGGGCAGTTGCACAACAGAAGAAAGTGTTGACGCATAAGTAATGCCACTGGGAGCTGTGAACAGGTGTAAACAAACAGCCTTGGACAGGCTCATTTATGTGTGTCGTGTGTAACGTTGGTCTCCTTTCGTGCTGGTTTTGTATCCCACACCCAGGCTCACGACCCCGTGTTTTTTCAGTCTCCAGCCTGTCTCTGGCCTCCCTTAATCTGGGTGACGACAACGTGGCGTCGGACAAACGCACTGGCAGGTGAGGCTCTCATATTCAGATTCAATATCTTGCTGTATTGTTTTGGCCTTTGGCCTCTCCTACAATTATTGTTTTTGAGTCAAATTTCAGTCTGTTTGCTAAGCTGATATATTATCACTAGAATTGTAACACTATCTACAAGATACACATTTGTGTAGTCTCTGTGGTCCTTTCAAATGATGACAGTGTTTCCTTTGCATATTACTCCTCTGTCCCGTTTTCTCTCTGGAATGGCCCTCCTTTCTTTCTTCCTCCCTTCCTCTTTTCTGTCTCTGTCTATTTCTCCCCTCTTCTTTTGCTTTCTCTTCTCTCTTCCTTCTCTGAAAATAACAGAAGTTATAGTTTAGCATCGGGCAGTCTGTACTTCTTTTTGAACTCTCCCAAAATGAGAAAATCCAGGTTGGTCTTTGTACAACAGGTTCCTTTCCCCCAGATTTTCAAATACTTCCCCATTAAAGTTTCATTATCTCACAGGCCCAACACTTCCCAAGATTTATTTTTAAAAACATCTTTGAATATCAGCACAATACAATTGCATTCCTCTTTTTTATTGTTTTTTAAAGGCAAAAGACTTCCTTCCTGACGAATAGCATGGCCTGTTACATAAAATAAGCATACTGTCATGTCACATATTTGTTGCTGCTGTGAGCACAACCGTTTCTTTTCTCTGCTGATTCTACACAAGTTTTGCCACCCGGTCAGGTCACTGTCAGCTCTGCAGTGTCATCTTGGTTGCACATATTTGTTTATGTATGGTTTTGTGCATGTCTCCTTCATTGAACTGGAGCAAAGGCAGAATCACATCCCCGCATGAGAGTCGATTTAATAGGCTAATTCTCTGATGCGGTGCTGAAAACAAGAATGTAACAGTGGGATTTTCTTCTTCTCTCTCTCTCTTTTTTTTAATGACACAGGCCTGACTCTGCAGATGGCTGCCTGTCTCCCACCCGATCCAGCAGTCGCAATGGAGAAAAGGACTGGGAGAATGGCTCGACCACCTCCTCTGTGGCCTCCAACACTGAGTACACTGGTAAGTGTGCATGACTCTGGGATCAAAGTCCTCCTTTCAGCTGTCACACAGCCCACGCTCTGTTCTCAGCTTCAGACCATGTGACATCTAGACGTAGCTCATCACAGTACAATTCACAAAGCTCAGTCGCCAATACCTTGGACCTAATTTGATTTTGAATTGAGAATGCATTGTGTTTGCTTCTTGTGATCATAAAATCCATAAATTCATATGTACTTTCTTCTCATAGGTCCAAAACTGTACAAAGAACCCAGTGCCAAGTCCAACAAGCATATTATCCAGAATGCTCTCGCCCACTGCTGTATGGCCGGAAAAGTCAATGAGGCCCAGAAGAACAAGATTCTAGAGGTAACAGATGTCATAAAATAAACATGTTTCTACTGTTATTGTTTACATTATTCACCTTTCTTGTATTTTTGTTTCTCATTTATTTTTAATGCTTTTTTTTCTGCTTGCAGGAAATGGAAAAATCAGGGGCCACCAATTTCCTGGTTCTATTTCGAGACACTGGCTGCCAGTTCCGGTCTCTGTATACGTACTGCCCTGAAGCCGAGGAGAGCACCAAGCTAGCAGGCGTAGGCCCAAAGAGCATCTCCCCCAAAATGATCGAGTTCTTGTACAAGTACAACTCTGACAGGAAACAGTTCAGCCAAATACCCGCAAAGACTATGTCCGCCAGTGTGGACGCGATCACCATCCATGGCCACTTATGGCAGACCAAGAAGCCTGGAACGCCCAAAAAAGCTGTGCCCGCCAAGTCCTAGTACAGTATATCTCCTGTCACGTCCTTTTTCACTCTCTTCTTACTTTTCTTTTCATTGAATGTTTGCCGTCCATTTTGCACTTCACTGTACATACCACACAGCTCATGGTGGCACTTGCTATACCTGTACTGTTTCTGTACAAATTATTTCTTCTGATTCTGTTTAAGCTTTCTTTTCTATTTCTGCAAGGTTCCAGCAGAACATAGAAACCGGTTTCTAATATGCACAACTGGAATGTAAAACACCTTAGTTGTAAATGAATCACTAACGTGTTTAGAACAAGATTGTTTGACTTTTGAGTAATCTGATTACAGCACGTGTGTACTGTATTTATGTTTTCTTTTTCGTATGTGCCAAAAACAAACAAACACAAAAAAAAGTGACAGAAGGGTTGATACTGAATTGTTTTTATTTAGAACACTGAAGCACTGAATGTCATCTGTGTAAACTGTCCTTCGCATATCTGTAAACATGTGTGGCCTTATGCTTGTTTTAGTTACGTTTGGTTGGATTTTTTTATTATTATGTGAGTGTACTGAAAAGATTGTAAAGACTAATTGAGATAATTTTGGACACTGGTGAGGCTTTTTATTTTTTGTTTGCCATCTCAGCAGGTCTGTCATGACTTTTAAAATGGAACAGATACGGGACAGTCGTTGGGCATACAGAGGTGGCATTGTCTGTGTTGCGAATGTCATTATGATGATTTCATATATTTAATTAGTACTTTAATAAAGGTTTTGATTTTTGGCACTTGCTCACAGTAGGTATGTGACTGGATAAACTGCAGTTAAATTTGTATTTGTTCTTATTTCCTCTAACTGGAAATCATCAAAATGAAGGTGTCAGCCATGGTATAAAATGTTATCATATGTTACGCATAAATTATGAAATGGAGAACAGAAATGATGAATCCATGCTTTAAAGAGTCATAATAGTGGACATAATTTTTTTTAAGTAGAAAACAGTGGGATGTAATAATCTAACTTAAATAGTATTGTGCAATTTATTTACATGGTTTATTTTTTTTCCAAGTGTAATATGTGGCGGCTATCTCTGATTTCCAGTTCATTTATTTATGGTTGTTTGTAGCCTACCAGAACTATGTGATCCTGAAAGATTCCTGCTTTTAGGACTGTGTTTTTTCCCGTATATAAGCTTAATAATTGATTGAACTGAACAACCCCAGTCCTCAAGTATCTTGCCTGTAGACCCTTACATCAGTAAGATATGCCATAAACTAAAAGGCTTTTTCATATTCCAATTGACTGACTTACTGGTGTTTTTGTCATTGCCCACCCTGTTAGATGGGCACATCCCATGAAATTCTCTCAACATTCTTCCATCAGCCAACCTATTTTTTTTTTTTTTAACTATTGATTATTTAATTCTCATCTACACATGAAGCAGTACGACCTAGTAGCACCCTCTGTATTGGTTGACTGAGGGCAGAATTTGGATAACTTATACGGGTAGAGGCTTGTTTTTGTGTCATGTTCGCCTTTCTCTTCTCTTTGTACACCTTGTGTTTTCAACAGGTTCCTTGAGGTCATCATATGGACATGATAGATTTGAACATTTTACTTTGCAAACATACACACACAAACATACCGGTACGCACACATACACTGGTGCTCTCATGCTCAAGTATGTTTATGGTATTGCCAAAAGCAATGTTGTATGTGTTTTGGACAAATGTATACAGTATTAAAACAAACGACTGACAAATAATGAAGCTGTTTTACTATGTTTTAGAAGGGTATTCTTGTTGACCAGCTGTTGCATTTGTGGTATTTGGCTGTTTAAGGTCGAGGTGAACGGCTGTTTCATAGCTTGGGCACTGTGGAATGTTGTACAGTGTGCTGTGTGGAATACTTTATGCCCTTCAGGACACAATGTGGCATCTCATTTTAAGGATGCCACTGATCAGGCATTGCTGAAGTAACATGTTTTCTTTTTTGCATTTAATAAAAGTATGCATGGCCTCAGACTCTCTCTGCATTTGTCTTCTTTTACAGCACTAGGTATCTTCTTCAAACTTTACTATCCCTGCTATCTCAACACTTCTGGGCTGACCACAGATAGGGCAATTTGTATTCCCCACCATAGTCAAATAATACACAAAGCACTAAGTGAAACTTGTACTGCCTGGGAGAGGACATACCCTGACCTGGTCTTAAAAGACAAGCTGAATCTATAATTTTGGATGCTGATATATAACCACTGATATTTTATTTAAATCATCTTTAGTCTCCTCAGTCTGCAACAGAATTAGCTTTGAGGGGCTAAACTGCCGTTAGGCACCCGGAGCCTAAAGCTGCCGTTTCATTGGTGGATCCCGTTGATCCACTTGACAACCGGGAGCTGTGTACCGGAGATAGAGGTGGGTGGAGACGACGGCGTTGTCAAGAGACGCACACACCCTCCATGCACCCTTCCATGCAGATGCGCTGAGTTTGCCCATTTTTTCCTCACGAAACCTCACAGTCAACAAGACTGCAATTCATGAATTGGTAGGACCTGCACAGGTAAGAATACAGTCTAGTGCTATAAGTATCGCAACGGCTAATGTCTTCAGCCTGACCAAGCTTTTCGGGTTGGTAGGCTTTTACGCCACATCGGCATCCGAGTTGAGCAAATGCCGACACAAACGTGATGCTGCCCAAACTAAACGCAGGGTAATCGTCAGATTCACTTGTTAATCAGAAAAAAAACAGAAAGGGTGATGATGGTCGAATGTCACGTTGTGCTCATATGCGATAGTCAACAATATGGTGTGTGGTTCACAAACTGCAGCGTGGTCAATAATAAGCTAGCTAGTTCTATTTATCCTGCGCCTCGAAAATAGTTGTAATTTAATGCGGTGTGTCATAGGACGCTAGTTAGTCGCATCACTCATGTCTAGCTTTGTCCCGCAAACTGAGCCGAGAATTGCTGCAAGCTACCATGCTTAGCAATAGCTGCTGCTTTTGACAACCTATGGCTTTGCAGGTGTGTGTGATTTTATTGCTGCAGTTGTAACTTGAGTAGGCCAGGTAGCTTTAAAACAATCTTGAAATGGGTACATTCCACTATAAACTATTTTTGTTAGGTCAATCTTGTTAGGCTTTAATGCCCAGAACGACCCGGGTGGGAGAATTAACCCTAGCCAGAAAGATACTAAAAACTTAGTTGTCCTTGACCCCTAACGCAAAAAAAAAAACATGGCATGCATAGAGAAAACATCACAACACGGACAGCTATTGATAGTGTCAACGTGCCTAGTTGATGTCACTCACCCGATTTTCAACTCATACAGAAAGCTGACACCATGACGGCGAAGGAGACGATCAACATCAAAGAGGTGGAGATCATTAAGCTGATTTTGGACTTCCTCCACTCAAAAAAGCTCCACATCAGCATGCTGGCCCTAGAAAGAGAGAGTGGGGTCATCAACGGCCTGTATTCTGATGATATGCTTTTCCTGAGGTAGGGCCCTGTGTTCTGTTACTGTGATGTACAACCCAAGTTGTCAGCTATTTGAATGTGCTTAGAGCCTGTCAGCTTGGCTGTATTTAGAGGCAGTAAGCTAGCTAAAGCCTTTAGAATGAGGTCTGCCTTCTCACAGTGCAGTGAGTGACAAAGAGGGTGAATCATTTATTTGTTGAGGCTGTTTCTCTTGGCAGTTTGGGATAAAACGGCATGAAGTGTGTATGCACTAAGATGCAGTATGTTTCACAATTTGTGTGGTTTTACTGCAAACTTCTACAAGGGTTTAGCCACTAATCCATGTGAGAATTCACTAGTGAGCGTCTTTGAAGCAGGGCAGCTTGCTCTGCATCATGTGGATTAAAACTTTCCCTGACTGTAATCCTTTTCCTTTGCAATAAAGGCAACTGATATTGGATGGCCAATGGGATGAGGTCCTACAGTTCATTCAACCACTTGAAAGCATGGATAAGTTTGACAGAAAAAAGTGAGTGAGTTTTAAGCGTCTCCATGTTTGGGCCATGTACATTTGTAGGGTTAAATGTTTTTGTCAAGCTGGTGAAAGTTATTACAAATAAGTCATAAGAAAGGATGTTGATGGTGTGCTTAATGCTAAGGAATTGGCTGTCAAGCTTTCCTCTTATTTTTGTTATTGACACAGGTTCCGATACATCATTTTAAAGCAGAAGTTTCTGGAAGCCCTGTGTGTGAACAATGCCATTGCTGCTGCTGATGATCCTCAGACTGTGAGTATTTAGCCTTTGCCTCTCCTCACATTAGAAGGATGTGCCCTAGAGTAGCTTGCTTGGCAGATGACCTACATGATTTGGCTGGTTGGTTACCAGTGTCAGTTAAAACGTGCACTAAGAGTAATACACTCTGTCTGAAAAGCTACAGCATAGTACCCTGTAAAATTAAAGCATATTTGTAAATGGTGACACGAAAACCATTTTCTTTTTGTCTCTGTCCATCAGAGAAATATAGCAGCACCATATATGTTTTTCTCTCTTTCATTTCCTCTCCTTTCCACTCACCTCACTCTGTCTTTGCCTCCATTATATCCCTTGCCTCCTTTGATTAACAAATACATCATACTCCTCACTCGTCTGCATTTGTCTACCCTTACCATCCCTCTCTCTCTCTTCCCTTGTCTTTCCTCACACCTTACCCACTCCCTCCCTCCCTCTCCACACAGCTGGAGCTCACCATGCAAGAGGCAGTGAAGTGCTTGCACTCCCTGGAGGAGTTCAGTCCCACCAAGGAGGACCACAGCAAGCTATGCCTGCTCTTGACGCTGCCCTGCCTCACCCATCACGCCGAGTTCAAAGACTGGAACCCCAGCACAGCGCGTGTTCACTGCTTCGAGGAGGCCTGCGTTATGGTGGCCGAGTTTATCCCGGCCGACCGCAAGCTAAGCGAGGCCGGCTTCCGGGCCAGCAGCAACCGGCTCTTCCAGCTGCTCATTAAGGGTGTGCTGTATGAGTGCTGCGTGGAGTTCTGTCAGAGTAAGGCCACGGACGAGGAGATCAGAGAGGGGGAGGTGCTGCTGGGCGTCGACGTGCTCTGCGGCAACGGCTGCGACGACCTGGACCTGAGTCTGCTGTCATGGCTGCAGAACCTGGCGCCGGGTGTGTTCTCGTGCGCCTTCGAGCAGAAAACGCTCAACATCCACGTTGACCGGCTGGTGAAGCCCGTGCGCACAGGCCACACAGACCTGCTCACACCACTCATCAGCAAGCTGTCGCCGTACCCGGCCTCACCGCTGCGGCGGCCTCAATCGGCCGACACGTACATGTCGCGGTCGCTCGCCCCTGCGCTCGATGGCCTGTCGCACGGCCTGGCAGGGAAGGGTGAGAGGAAGGAGGCGGAGGCCAGTGGGAAGGGGGAAGCCATGTCACGCTCTTTTGCCAGTTACGGGAGTCAAGGGGGAGGACCCAACGTCACGAAAGCCCTCCTGGATAACACTGTCTTTCAGGATTCTCCTGATAGGTATTGATGCAGCGCTGTCGGAGAGTAGAGCTTTGCATAATGTAATACTTTACATAATATACAAATTGGCAAACCTTTTCAAGAAGGGGTTGAAATGATTGGAACTGATTGTAGGGTTTCTGGATGCATCTGAGGAAAGAGCTTTTGCAGTTTGCGAAGGATTTCCCTTGGTGAAGTAGTTAAACATAAACTTGAAAATCAGTTTTTCCACCCTTCACATGCATCACAGACTTAAGACAAACTATTGCCTGAATTTAGGTACCTAGGGCGACTGCAGCTGTGCCAGTGAGTGTTGTCAGTAAATTTCGCCATATGGCAGGACTTAACCCCACTAATCCTGTTTGTGCATGCTTAGATAAAGCCACACCACTTCGTTAGTTAACCCAGGGATATGCTCAATCTGCCCTTGTATTTATGGAGACGACCACATTTAAAATGACCAGTTAGCATGCTACATGTTCTGGTGCTCTTTATGACCTTTTGAATGTAATAATGTTGCAATCAAGGCCCATCTGTCCATGGGGATGGTCAAATGTTGCTACAGAAGGTACGCCGCATTGAGACAGTGTGTTTTCACTGTGCGAATGCCATAAACTGGATTGCCGTCAAGGCCTTAGAAGATTATCCCAGGACGTTGTAGCATCTCATTGAAAGGGTTTATTGGTCTGTGGCAGGGTTTTACTTTTGGCCACGTTTGCAACAACAGAAGTGTTTCTTGTCATTCATGTGGTTCAGTGGCACAGATTTGTTGTACCTTAATTGGGCAATGTAAACTGAGCCGTTTCAAAGATTCTACAATCACAGTGTTTTACTAGATAGATACCAGGGGCCGTATTCACAAAGCCTTTTATCTTACCACTAGGAGTGCTCCTAACTCGCGCTAAAACCTTTTACGTAGGAGTAATTTCTTAAAAGTGATTCACAACGGCTCTGAGACCTACTCATACTAAGGATAATACCAACTCCTAAGCTTAAGATAAAAACTCCGTTGCTATGGATGACGTCGCTTCTCATGCACGAGTTTAGAAGGGGTGAGGACGGTGATTGGTTGTTGACAGGCTCTCTCATTAAAAACTCATTTGTGACGTCTCTCTAACAATCCCACTATATCGACTGAAAATAAGAGAATAACCTAGGCTTCAAATTAAGTCATATTAAATAGTTATGGACAGTGCAGTTAGCAGAATGCACACGCATGATGACAAGTTTGTGCATCCAACGGGAATGACACTTTGCACGTTAAGAGAAATATAAAGCGATCAATATAAAATATGGCAATTGCATGTAATCAAGGCAGTAATAATTAAAGCACCCAGCAAACTGTAAGGCTATTATATTTCCAGCCCTTGACCACTTCAAATATCAGCACATGCGGCCCTTTAAGCCCTCCAATCTTAATTGAAAAAAGCGAAACGAACGTGAAACGTATAGCCTAAGCGAAAGCCTACTGGTCCCAGGACCAATAGCCACTGTCACCCCAGCGGCATCCAGCTGGTAAGTTCTCAAAAACCTGCTGCAGACCGCTCTCCGTTGAAATGCACAAGTCATCGGTACATCCAACTGTTGGATGATGTGGGGTCTACAGTGCGTTGATAGTTTGATGAATTAAACGGCTGACTGATGAATCCCAGTGTCGTCATTTGCGTTTTCCGCGAAGCCAAATAGGCTATCTTTATGTTTCCAAACATTTCACTTCGGGACACATCGTTGTTTAAAGGCGTCATTGCATCCCGCGCAAATTCTACGACAATATTAATACCTTCACGGTTTAAGCAATGTCTTTTATCAATTCCAAGTCGGCTGCAGCCATCTTACGATTTTTTGTGAATAGGTCTTAGTGACTTCCTCATGAGGAGTTTTAAGCTGTCCTAGACTTAGGTGCTACTTTTAGGGATAAAATATTTTGTGAATTGCTCTTAGTAAAAAAAATTAGGAGTCCTACATTTAAGACTGACACGCCCATTATTTTTAGGAGTTTCTCCTAAATTCGCCACTTATGAGCTACTTTTAGCCCTAAGATTTTTTGTGAATACGGCCCCTGGTGTACAACTTAGCGTAGGGCAAATATCTCACACAAACACCTTTTCTCTTCTCTCCTCTTGTAGCTGTAGGACACAAGCATCAATGTGTTCGGGTCCCAACAGCACACGTCCACCTCTAGCACCAGGTAGAGATGGAGGACCAGCAAACTCGGTTGATGGGGATGAGGTACTTGCAATAACCTCTGACTTTGTGAAAGGACTTGTACAGTACATTGTAAAGACAACATATTGACAGTGATCGTTGTGGTATCTCAAGCATGCATGGTGCCCACTCCGAGACCATTTGTGTGGATATAAATAAAATGAATAATGTGGCTCTTTGCTGCTTAAGTTGATCAGTAGCATGCAAGGCCTCTTCAGTCTATGTGGCATATGGCAATCCCTTAAAATAACTAAAGGGGATTGGAAATAAAAATCAAGTGTAACCAGCCATTTAATCAGGGACCGTGTCGGAAAGGTCATCATCATGAACCCATTGTTATCTTGGGTCATCTGACACTGGTTTTCAGTTCCCTTAAGATTCTAGTTTAGAGGTGTCTGCAGGAGACAGGACTTCCATTCCCTGTGTCGCCTCATAATTCGTATCACCCGCAGAGGCGGTAAATCCCTCCTCAGACTGTGTGTGTGTGTGTGTGTGTGTGTGTGTGTGTGTGTGTGTGTGTGTGTGTGTGTGTGTGTGAATATGCTCTCATTATATGGACAGGAGCTCTCCCCTGCAGAGTTGCGGTCACCCCCAGGGTGAGTGTGTGAGCTACTGCTGTCAGAACCAGCCAGCTCATCCCCAATGTCCTCCGAAGGACAGGACGGAATGGGGCGAAGGGAAGGCTGGAATGGGGGTGGAGCTGCTCTGCAGGGGAGGGGGGGTGTACATAAGAAGCTTGTGTGCCCAGACTGGAGCATCCTTTCCTAATGAATCATCTCAGCCGAGTCAGCCAGCTTGTCAGAGATGCTCATCTCTCATTTTTATGTGTACGAGAGCTTGGGCCTTTTCAGATTGGATTTCCCCTCCGCTTCTGTTGGGGTCATGGGCAAGGGTAATAGGGCATGGAGAGTCATGGTGGAGACTGGGGAGGTATCAAACCGATAAGGAAGCTAAAAAAAAGATCCCGTTGGTTGAGGATATGATGTGTCTGGCTTATTATGTATAACAGCTTGGGAACTGTAATCTGTTGTATTTCCATTAGCTGTGTATCATGTTGTCATGATTCAAATGGTGCACCTAATGTGTTGTTTTGCCAAACATGTCGTACTCTATTATTGCAAAAAGTTGGACTGTTGTCTGATGAGCACTCTTTTAATTTTAAACATCACTAATAGCATACTTTTTAAAACGTATCACACTCAAAATCTTCCACAGGCACCTTTCACTGTGTTCATCAGTGCACCCATTTTGCCCTTTGCTATTCCTCTGCTTTTTTGAATGGCATTCATGCTATGTCTTCCGCTCTCCTGTGGTGCAGCCTTGCGACTCGGCGGAGCAACTGCAGGAGTACCAGCGGCAGCGCATGCGCGTGCAGCAGCACCTGGAGCAGAAGCAGCAGCAGAAGCAGCTTTACCAGCAGATGCTGCTGGAGGGAGGCGTGCACCAGCCCCGCAGCCCACAGGAGGCGCAGCAGAACCTCACAGAGAAGTTCCTCAACAGGTCGGGTGATGGTTGCCTTTTTAGCATTTGACATGACAAAATCCAGGTGATTTGTATGTGTTCAGTTATTGCAGTGATGTTTCCACCATACGCCCTTTTGTGGATTAATCATATATCTTCACAGGCGTCACCCAGGCAGAGACTGTAATGTCACGATAATAGTTGTTTTTGCAGTTTTTCAAACTGAAGGAGAGTGCCTCAACATTAGCCCAGCAATTGACCCAAACACAGTCTAGTGAACTTGCACAATGAAAGTGAACAGATCTTTGTTTACATCTTATACCACTTATATCCACAAAACTCAGAAATACACTCAAAATCTCAGTTAACGAAGCCAGGTTTGAAATGCTATGTTTGTGTAATTAGTATGACATACTTTGCTTGCCTTACTGAACCTGCTAACATTCAGCAGGTAGCTCAACACTGCATGCTGCAACATTTCTATATAGACACTACTTTGAATGGTTTACCTTCACCATCTTCAGGTCCATCCAGAAGCTGGGGGAGATGAATATGGGGATGGACAACCTGGTGGAGGATGTGCAGTCTTTAACCCAGCAGTGTAACGGTACCACAGCCAAGACAACCACCCCTGCCCCCCCTTTCCAGTCCGCCCAGGCTGGCGCCATCCAGACCCCTGAGACTGGGGATCCAGGACGGGGGAAGGCAGGTGTGGTAAGCAGCACCCCACAGAAAGACAGTGGTAGGGGCATGCCATCACTGGATGAGTCCCCGGTTCCACAGACCAAAAGGTTAGGCAAGTTCTCAATCTTAAAATACAAAACATAGACACAATGTGGCATGCTACTGGTGTGTGTCCTTCCAAGTCTTGTAAAGTTTGTAAATTAGAATTAATTATAAGACTTGACAGATATTTTCAGGTTCAAAATTATATATTTGGCTTAGAAATATGTAAGGAACGTGTGTTTTTCAAAGTATTGAAGATATTCTAAATGTGTCATGTTTGATTGTACTCTTGTCAATATCCAGATGACAAAAATAAAAATAAAATAATTTAAAAAAAATAATAATTAATTATAAGACATAACTCCTATCACTGGACAGGCAGGGTGCTAAAAACACCAAGGTTATGGTTTCATTGTCAAGGGAGCACACATATTAGCAGCTTTAATTTGTACTTACCCGACTGTAGGTTGCTTTAGATAAAAGTGTCACATTAATGAATAAAAGCAAAGTTCGTTTTTAATTGTGCTACATTTTAAAACTCCTCATGATGCTTCATCAGTTGATATCATGGAGAATGACTGTGCTTGTTGCAGTGGTCAGAAGGACGGGGCAAAGAGGCCAGCTACCCAAGATCATACCTCAGCTGTGAAGAAATGTGTTCAGGAGGTAGGTCTTTCGTTATTAATTTGGTGTCTGGGTAGTTGCATATGCTACCCAATACACTATTTTCTAACACCCACCTGACTTAGTTCCCTGAAGATCCAGAACTTCTTAAGGAGCTGTGTCGCCCTGTGGTGTGTCTCTATTTTAGGACGACCATCCCAGTTCCCAGTTTGTAGTTGTGAGTACCTTGGAGGACACACAGGCTGTGCGGGCGGTGGCATTCCAACCCTCCGGGAGACTCTACGCGGTGGGTTCCAACTCCAAAACTCTGCGGGTGTGTGTTTACCCAGACGTCCTTAAGGGAAGGTGCGTTTCTACCTCAGGCTAGGTTCAGTTTTGTATCCATGAGGTAGATTTCTCCTTTAGGTTAGTGCTTGCTATGTCAGCTTTGGTTTATTGTCTTCTGATGCCATCTTGTGCTTGCCATCATGATTTTTCCTTCATGTTAGACTGGGTTATGTTCCCTTTTTGGGTTGACTGGGTTGTCTTCCCTAGATTAGTTCTAGGTATCAGTCAAAGCAACCTTTTTTTATTATTGGACCATAAGTGGGTGGTTTAAGACAGGAGTCTTTAACCAAAAATTAAATTTGGAATCGTTCACAAATCTCAAAAAAACGGTTCTACAAAGGATAATGAAAATATGTTTGACTTACACTTTAGAAATATTTGTTTTAAGGAATTCAGCCAGGTCTCTTTTACTTCAACAATAAATGTAATTTCTCAGGGAGACCGGCCCAGCCAGAGAGCCTGAGGTTTGCTTCAAGAGGATAAAGCATCACAAAGGCTCCATCTACTGTGTGGCATGGAGTCACTGCGGCCAACTGCTGGCCACTGGCTCCAATGATAAGTGTGTGAAGGTGCTGCCTTTCAACACAGACACGTGCAATGCCTCAGGTAATGCTCACCCTATAAGAACGTCCTCATCAAGGGTCATATCAATAAATATCAACAATCCGGGATTGTTCTCAGATAACTGCATGACTGAATATTTTAACCAAGCTAAAACATAACACAAGACTCTGTTTTTTCAAAACATCCTAAAAATTATGTTTAAGGGGCTACAAATCATGCTCTCTGAAATGCATCACATCATCATTTTATTACTGCAGTAAGACATAATAATAACCAGACATCCTTTGTTTTAACCCGTTCCATGCTTTGGCTTTTTTAACTTCCTTTTCTTATGCTGCCTGAGGTACTCAGGCTCTCTGGCTCACAGCATCTCCCTTCCTTGCGCACAGGGCCTGACTTGGAGTTCAGCATGCACGACGGCACCATCAGAGACCTGACCTTCATGGAGGGCCCAGAGAGCGGGGGGGCCACCCTGGTCAGTGCCGGAGCCGGAGACTGCAACATTTATACCACTGACTGCCAGAGGGGCCAGGGTCTGCACGCGCTCAGTGGCCATACTGGTACTGGCATTTGCACAATCTTGGGATTAATTGCCCTATTTTGATAAGGGCAGTGTATGTTTTTCAGTGGGACTGTTTTACAATAATACAGCAATATAGAATAGCCTTAATTACATGTGAAATAAATGGGGGAAATGTTGATGTGTTTATAGTTGTAGAGTTAGGGGAGAGAGGCCTGTAATATGTTTGATATGTTGCCCTCTTAGGGCACATCCTGTCTCTGTACTCGTGGGGAGGCTGGCTTATCGCCTCAGGCTCCCAGGATAAGACGGTCCGATTCTGGGACCTGCGTGTTCCCAGCTGTGTGCGCGTGGTGGGAACAACACTGCACGGCTCAGGTGTGTGTCTGTCAACCTGTCTGTCTGTCTGTCTGTCTGTCTGTCTCTGTCTGTCTGTCGGTCTGTATGCGTATTGTTTATGTGGTTGTGTTATCCATGTCTTTTAGGAATGATGATGCTTCTGAAAACCAAAATAGAAAGCATCTTCAGGCCTCTCTGAACACTTGAAACTGAGCTGTAATTACACTGTTTTGGCCACTTGTTGTCACTTTTTAGTTTAAGAGCAAGTAAAGACAAATAACATCAGTCAGTATGATATGAAGTTACATTATTGTACCTCTTTTATTGTATAATTTAATCAAAATTGAACACTTTTTCTCTCTCCCTCCCTCCCTCCCTCCCTCCCTCCACCTGTTGTCACCCTTCAGGTAGTGCTGTGGCATCAGTGGCCGTGGACCCCAGTGGTCGTCTCTTAGCCACCGGTCATGAGGACAGCAGCTGCATGCTGTATGACATCAAAGGAGGCCGGACGGTGCAGACGTACCGACCTCACAGCAGCGATGTGCGGTCAGTCCGTTTCTCCCCAGGAGCTCACTACCTGCTCACTGGCTCCTACGATGGCAAAGTGATGGTCACAGACCTGCAAGGTGAGGCCCCTTTCTCTCTTTCACAGATAGGCTTATTATATTCACTCTGATATGTCCTTACGTTTTTGTGTATTGAATAACAGTGGTTCAAGTATGACATAGTGAAATACTTTCTTTCATTAATGACCCTTGCTTAGGTATATTGTTGAACTCTCCTCTTTGTCTCTGATATCAATACTGCTATCTGTGGTCTTCCCTCCCAAGGTGACCTGACCAAGCCACTCCCGGTGACGGTGGCAGGTGAACATAGTGACAAGGTGATCCAGTGCCGGTGGCACCCGCAGGACCTCTCCTTCCTTTCCTCTTCAGCAGACAGGACTGTCACACTGTGGGCACACGACTCCTGAGTAGGAGGTGGCCGCTGCTGCTGACTGAGTGTACAGTGACAATGTGTGTGAGAGAGGGACAGAGAGAGCGAAAGCAGCGGAAGGAGAGTCAATGGATCGGAGCAGAGAGAGCTGAGTGGAAAAGCACAAAGACTTGAATCCTCCAATCACCCCCCCTCGCCCCCTGTGTTGAAGAGCCCCTGTAAGCTTGCATATTAAATGAAAGACAAAAAGCCTGCTTCCAGGAAGATTACAAGGTCTGTCTGCGTCTATGTCATGAGTGAGTGAGACGGTATGCATTGAAGAGAATAGTATGAACACAAAATATAAACTGACATTTGTAAAGACTTAACTATCTATTGACTATAAATAAGTATGGGTTGGTGAAATACTGAGATTGTGATGATGATGGAGTAACAGTGACATTGAAATTGAAAAGGCAAGAATGTATTTGCATTGTAAATATTAACTATATGCTCCACGCTCTTCTTCTGCATGAGCTCCAGGTCGGCTAACTTTAATCTGCTGAGGCATTGCAGCCTCAAGTATGTTCCACATTGTACAGCTCACTTACTGCATCATCAGAGCAACATTCTGTTTCACTGGAGTTGCATGTCTGTGAATTCATTAGAAGTCTCACAAGCATTCACATCAAGCACACATTGGTCAAAGCACTGCTTCAATTTTGAGCTGTTCCAAACTGGTTTATTAGGCCCAGTAAACTGTTAATTCTTTGTGAACTACATGGTGCCTTGAGTAAGAAGTTCCACTGTTATAGCAACGTAAATAAAATGTGTAAACTCTTAACTGATGTCTGCAATATTTGTTTGTGCATTCTAGTAATAAAAAGAGGTTGTGTCCATTATTTTACAACATATGTAATTAGATTAACGTAAAAATCATATGGAATCGCAAAGACAGCAAAAGACAAGAAAACAAAAGATTAGCCTGCTAAATGTGGTTCTTACTTAATTGTACCTGATAGATGAATGCTCATTTTCAGTTAATGCAGAGGATATGAAATATTGGAAAGGTTATAAAATATTGATTTGGAATGGTTGTGTATGACTACATAAATCAGTTAAAAGGCTTTCCCTGAAATCTACACAGGAAGCATAACTTGCAGTTTTTGACTCCTCTAACTCCACTCTAAAACCATTTAGAGTAGTGCCCCCATAGACATGTATAGATACATGTCTATGGGTGCCCCCGCCTAGGCCGTTTCAGACATTCCACCAGTCTTGGAGTGAGAGTCCGAGAGTAAGGCCCATGATTCGCTAAAGCCTATTTCTGGAGGCCTGTTTGTTTCTTTGCAACTTTGAGCTTTTTTTCTATTTCTGTCTATTTTGTTGTCTCCCCAATTTTCCATTATTCAATATATTATTGATTTAGTTTAAAGATAATACATTCTTTATTTTTGCCCTATCTGACGCTGTCTTCCAGTTTACTAACTTGTTTTTGTTAACATTGCCTGACCCTAGCAGGAAACGTAACAGCGGTGTCCAGCCATTCTGTATTGTACGACCCAGCTTAACATTAACAAAGATGTTTTTGAAAAAAAAAAAAAAAAAGCATGGAAGGCGGTTTCAGAGATTGTTGGTGTTAAGTAATTTCATGCTTAAACGAAAAGGCAGTTCTGATGCCTACTGAAGTTAACATTCTTTAACACTCTTGCTATCTTCTGTTTTAGTTTTTCTTTTTACACATTTCTCAATCTCAACTAGAATACACCAGACCAAACGGTTTTAGGATTGCAATCAAGGTTGGCAAGGAGCCAGAGAAACGAACTGGTTCCACTGATCAACATATCCGCCTTGCTAGGCTGGCTAAGTTCACACTGGTTTCTTTTTCTGCGTATTGCGTTAATTGTCCTGAAAAGTCTTGCGGTTAACAATGCCCTGTACCAATCTGTCAACTGCTGGTAGATGTTTTGTCATTTTTGGTCTGTTCAGTGTCTTGTTATTGACACAATAAGATGGTGATTTGGTTGATCCATTTGACATGTTGAACTACGATGCAACCACAAAGACCATGAGGAAACCCCCTGACGTAAGTATACCTTATTCATCGGCATTACAGCTAATATTAATCTTCAGTTCATTAACAGGGTGTTTTTATATTAGGAACGGACTTTAACTAGAAAATGCATTTCCTGAAGGAAATACCAGTGCATGAAATGCAAAAGTTAAGAAATGAAGACGAAAAGAAAGGAGAGTGAAAGAAGGAAAGAAGAAAGGAAAGAAGAGTGGAAGAAGGAAAGAAGAACGGAAAGAAGGAAAGAAGAATGGAAGAAGGAAAGAGTGGAAGAAGGAAAAAAGAAAGGAAAGAAGATTGAAGAAAGGAAAGAAGAGTGAAGAAGGGAAGAAGAAGGAAAGAAGAAAGGAAAGAAGAGTGAAGAAAGGAAAGACAATTGGAAGAAGGAAAGAAGAGTGGAAGAAGGAAAAAAGAAAGGCAAGAAGAGTGGAAGAAGAAAAGAAGAGTGAACAAGAGTGGCTCTGGATAAAGAGATAAAGAGAGAGTGAAAATATTGAAAAAAGGAGATAAGAATGGAGTGAAGAGAGATTGAGTGTGAGAGAAAGTAGACTGAGAGGGATAGAGAGAACGATGGAGAAATGGAGTGAAAAAAGTAGAGAATGGAAGGTGTCTTAATGTTCCTAGTTACAGTTAAATTGAGAGGGACAGAGAGAAGAGCTTCCTTGGATTTGGCGCAGGTGTCAGTGAAGCACAGGTGCAAGCCAGTTTAAAGACCCTATTATGATGTCATAATTGCCAAATGTAAGTCAATGGGAAAATTCATATTAGTTTTTCTTAAATATCTTAAAAAGTATAAAGTTTAGAAAAGTGAAAAAATATATAGCATAAGAGTCTTTTACAAGACATACGCAACAAAGTTTGAACGAAGTTTCTAAGTTAAGCGGTTCAAGCTGAATTAATCGCAGAAAAAGGTAAAAAGAACTAGAAAATGCATTTCCTGAAGGAAATACCAGTGCATGAAATGCAAAAGTTAGGAAAGGAAGAAGAAAAGAAAGAAGAGTGAAAGAAGGAAAGAAGAAAAGAAAGAAAAGTGAAGAAAGGAAAGAAGAGTGGAAGAAGAAAAGAAAGAAGAGTGAAGAAAGGAAAGAAGAGTGAAAGAAGGAAATCATAGTTGAAGAAGGAAAGAAGAGTGAAAGAAGAAAGGAGAGTGAAGAAAGGAAAGAAAAGTGAAAGAAGGAAAGAAGAGTGGAAGAAGGAAAGAAGAAAAGAAAGAAAAGTGAAGAAAGGAAAGAAGAGTGGAAGAAGAAAAGAAAGAAGAGTGAAGAAAGGAAAGAAGAGTGAAAGAAGGAAATAATAGTTGAAGAAGGAAAGAAGAGTGAAAGAAGGAAAGAAGAAAGGAGTGAAGAAAGGAAAGAAAAGTGAAAGAAGGAAAAAAGAGTGGATGAAGGAAAGAAGAAAGGAAAGAAGAGTGGAAGAAGGAAAGAAGAGTGAACAAGAGTGAAAGAGAAAAAGAGAGTGAAAATATTGAAAAAAGGAGATAAAAATGGAGTGAAGAAGAGAGATTGAGTGTGAGAGAAAGTAGACTGAGAGGGATAGAGAGAAAGATGGAGAGAAAAAAAGTAGAGAATGGAAGGTGTCTTAATGTTCCTAGTTACAGTTAAATTGAGAGGGACAGAGAAGAGGTTCCTTGGATTTGGCGCAGGTGTCAGTGAAGCACAGGTGCAAGCCAGTTTAAAGACCCTATTATGATGTCATAATGGCCCAATGTAAGTTAATGGGAAAATTTAAATTCGTTTTTCTTTAATATCTTAAAAAGTATAAAGTTTAGAAAAGTGAAAAATACATAGCATAAGTGTCCTTTACAAGACCTACGGGACAAAGTTTGAATGAAGTTTCTAAAGCCTAGGAATAACAATACAGGGCATTTCATGCACTGTAACTAAATGTCTTACTGGTTTGTGGATTGTCTGTTTTTGATGGCTTTTTGTGATCTCCCTCAAAAAACAATTAAGCAAATTGTGTTCTATGGTTTTTCCATAGTGTGTCTTCAGTTCTCTTGCTGGAAATATATTTCTTTCACATAGGACCATTTGACACATATAATATACAGTACGGTTTGTCAGTGGAGTTATTTGAGGAGATCCTCTTCATTGGCACATTACCAAGGTGCCATGTCTGGAGACAGTGTCATTAATTAATGAAACACACTAACCTGGTCTCAACTGGTCTGTTAAAAGCTGCCAGCATATCAGATGTATCACAAGTACACCAAAAGAATACTATTTATCTTTGGCTTAGCAACTGATATAGACACTTGGCAAAACCACAGATGTGACAGAAATGGGTTGCATCAGGAATTGCAAAAGAACCAGCCAGCGTTGTAGGGTGTAATGCCCTAGGCCAGCAGCTGTTGCTGAGAAAATGATTTAAAATGGTGGTATGATTTGTCGTCAGTTCTGGGGTTTTGTGGAATCCCAGATCTATTTCAGCAGAGGTTGATACAAACATTGGCTTGGGTTACAAGGTTTTGGTTCCAGAGGCAAAGAATAATAAAATGCTGGTCTTGTGTGAATTTTATATATTACTTATGTGGTCTGTGTTTCTGTTTTTAGGCAGAAGGGGCTTCTCCTGAGCAGAAGGACACACTAATAACAAGTGGACATATTGAGGACATTGGGCAAGAGCCAGGGCAATAAGGGACATTCACGATTTTCTTTCCGTCCATCTTTAAATAGCCATATTTGAATATGAGTAATATACAGTATATTTTCCAATTCTTGTCTATTTGTCCCTGTTTAACATTTATCAGGATACTACTTATATATATACATGTTTATTTAATATTAACTTGGGTCAGAGGTTGTGGTTGTTGTTTAATAAATATACCTATATGCAACTCCGGAGTCCTGAGGTAACTTGAGTGAATTTTTTTACCTAACAAAGTAGGTGTTTCTGTCTGGGATACATTCATTATTTATAATAATTCACTGCATGCATGTCAGGCAAAATAGTGGGCTGATGCGTGACAGTGACTTTGCAGCTTCCCCAGGTATCATTGGTAGTAGATGCAGATAGGGACACACATTGCTTCAAGTGCATTACAATCCCACCATCTGAGAGACTGATGTTCATGCCCAGCCTCAACAATGTAAACACACTTGTGCACAAAGTTGCCATGAGGACCTATCTGTGACGGATACGATGAAGATTACCGTCTCTACGGTCACCTCAAAGAGGGTTTAAACCCCCTCCTCCAACACTTCAGAAAGTGAAAGACACTCTCTACACTCAAGCCCTAGTAAAAACCTTCTAGAGGGAGATGTTGGAAAAACTGGTGGCTAAAATGGTCCCAGAGGAATCCAATGATGCTGCCTGCAAACAGTTAGAATACCTGCGCATATAGAGTTTCACTGTGGACTGATTTCTAGGCTCTGCCCAGTGCTTGTGACTGAATTAATGGAATCACTTACCAGTGGAATAGTCAGCCCTGACAGTAAGACTTCACTGCATTTTTCAATTCCCATTTAAAATAGCAACATGTAATATGTTTTTTGTTGTATTGTGAAGACACTTTTAATTAAAACTAGGTGTAACTACTTCTTTGACTTTGTTTAACTTTTACATGGCAACAGCATATTATTGAATGTAATTGTATGATTCATTATACATCCTTGCATTGAATTTAAACGTATTTGCAATACATTTACAGGAATCCTAGCCTGACGATGTCACTTATAATTCTAGTCAGAATATGAGTCTGATGCTGAGCTATTGGGCTGTGATTATGGGGCGTGTTTCAACGAACCAGGAAAAAAAAATGCCTCTTCGGATACCTACAACTAATCAGAGCAACATAGTATGACCATCTGATACATTAAAACTTTTACCGGATCCCGTAAGAAGGATGGCAAAAACATATTTTCGATCGACAAATGCCTTGATCGCGTTTCTCCGTTCCTCTTTCAAAATGAATGCGCTGTCAATATCTGAGATATGCCTGCTCACGTACGTATTAGCAGCATGGCTAGCTGCTACAATGTGTTTCAATGGATTTTTTGTCTAAGCGTTAGCAATAACCTATCAATAATGGTCTAGAGCGCTTCAGTTAAGACCTACAATCCTCGGCAACATTAGTGTTGCACATACACTACTTACCGAGTCAATGTAGACATAAAAAAAGTCGTGTAGATAGCTTAAATCATATAAAATATGTCCCACTAAGCTCCCGAGACGGCACCATCTTTGTTCGATTTATAATCTATCTATCTAATCAACTCAAGCGTTGGTTGGTCATCTGTCCATCAACGTATGAAGCCCGCCCTTACAATTTGATTAGTCAGATCACTTTTCCGAAAACTTGAATCTCTCCCAACTAGCTCAAAGCCAGACAATCTCCCAGACCAAAAATGTTGTGGGCGGAGTTCAGGCTGGTATCCAGGCTACAAGAATCCCTTAAGTCCCTCAAATTGATGCTGAATGAGTCCAACACTTAATTCACGCTGAAGGTCTTTCAAAGACACCAAGTCTCATCAGTTGGCCCTTCATTTAATAGTAATTTTATATGCCATCCCCACCTCAATTGAACAAACACAAGGGTAAGTTTGAATGTTTGTATTTCATAAAGCATTTCACTCCAGAATGTCAAACAATGAGGCCGAGGCCGATGCTCATCTTCAACTGTAACAATGTCCACAGCACCTGGCAATGAGAATACATTGTTTAATACAACTTGCAATCCTTCCAGCACAGACCAGAGAAGTATAGCCAACCTCAGAAGAAAATGGAACGGAAGGGGTATAATCAGCTGGATCATTTGGCAGAATCTTTACATCACAGATTGGCTTACAGAATACAAAAAGAGCAATAACTGTGCTTACCCTGGGCTCAATCTTCTAAAGCCTCTGGGACCCTATAACAGATAAGAGAACCATCATTAGGTTAGACAGACAGTTAGGCTCACCAAGGCCAGTGTCAAGGGCAACTCAGTTTAAAGATTGTTCACATTTATAAATTCAATAGGGATTAGGGTAAAAAGTCATCACAGAAACCCAGACACTTTTCCTCTAGGAAAAAGTGTGCATACAAACCTGCAACATAAGGAAAAGGGCAACGTGGAGATACCGTATACCAGGATTAAGACGCTGTAACAGATAAGAGAACTATGGTTAGGTTTGTTAGACAGTTAGCCCCTCCAACGCCAGTCATTAAGTCATCACAGAAACCCAAAGACAAGTTCCCTCTAGGATAAAGTGTTCATACAAACCTTTAACATGAGGAAAATGGCAAGGTGAAGTTATCGTACAACAGGAGTCATAGCAGACACCTTATGGAACACAAAATACAATTAAAGTTCAGGCATGGGGACAGAGGTACTCCAGTCATGTGCATGTGACCAGGTCAGACAGAGCTAATAACTAGACCTCATGAGAAAGTCAGTATGTGTTAAAGGAGCATCATACACGGTCTTGTAGGACTAGCTCCTGCAGTCGGGAACTACTCAGGCTAGACCACAACCAAACCAAAAGGAGGAGTAGTCAAACAGAAACACTTACTTCCTCATTCACAGCCCCTGGTCAACTCCCATCTACACTCCCAAGAGGGCGAATGATGCAGGAACTAAAGACATGGTTGCTGTGGGAAATGAGTGGAACATTAGCAACCTTCAGTTCCTCATCAGATGCCGTATTGATACAACACAACCTGATTCAGTTACGCAGATGTCCTCAAAAAGATCAGAGACCTGATTCGTATCATCCTATTCAGATTGCATGCATGAGAAGCTAGAGCAAGCAAGGCATTAGTTACCTGAGGCATCAAACACCAAAAGGCTCAGGGGGGCTTTATTCCAAGAGCTCCTTCACCAGGTCCTACACAAGAGACTACCACATTAGACTAACTTCAATCTAATAACAGCAACATGCCACTAGCACAGCAATACATCAGCTAGGAGCGAAAGACAATGCTCTGAATCATCAAAGGACATCAGCTGAACTATGCAGTCATCACTGTATTGCTAAAAGAAGGACAACTGCATCAACTTAATACCAACCGTAAATGGCGATCCAGAGGCATCCATCAGAGGCTGCCTGCAAGAGAAACCAGGTCACAAGTCAGGTAGCGCCAGTAGCCACAGATTTGTTGTATTATTGTGCGGATACATCAGATAGGAGCGAAAGACAATGCTCTGAATCATCAAAGGACATCAGCTGAACTATGGAGTCATCACTGTATTGCTTAAAGATGCAGTACACCACCACAACTTTTCTCACGTTACTCAGAAACCCATAGTGATCTCCTTGAACCAGTTGGGCATGCCGTCAATCCTGCAAGTAGCCCTTGAGAATCAGTGCTGCAACCTGTGAGGACAAATGTAGACAATTTTTAGAATGGAACATGCAGACATACAAGCCACATACATTGTGGTACCGCATCAGAAAAACGTTTTCCTTCACTCTTATTCAGAGAGATTCCCAATGTTTTTAAACAAAAGTCATCATATACAGTAACTCAAATGCACACACATTCAAAGATAGATTGCTTACCAGTGTGACAGCGGAAGCCAATTTTGCACCTTCAGAAAAGGGGGAAAAAAAGTCAATTTGGCATTAATTTTAGATTTCCGATTGTATTAAAGAATGATGACTGTGCCTCAGGTACACAACGTGTGGTTGGGTTATCGTCATCATTTTTCAAGAGTAGAAAAATTAAAATCATCATTGCAGCATTGCAAAACAATTTCTTGGAAAAAGCAGCTCAATATAATTTCATACCTTTATGTGGAGGACCCATGTCCAACTCCTGAAGTCTCCCCAATTTCACAGTAGGTGCAAGACTCTGTGGCTTGTAGGCCTCTCCAGGTCTCCGTCTAACCATCAGACGACCATGTGTTGGGCAAAGCTGAAAATTGGACTCATCAGAGAAGACAAACTAGAAGACCCTCCAGTCCGCTTTGGTTCAATCCTTATGGTCTTTTACAAACCTCAGCCAGGCAAAGTACAACGTTGTCCCGGAAGAAAAACTGGCTTCCTTTTGCTCTGACAATGTTCCCCAACTCTGAGAAGTGTTTTTTCCAGCAGGGCAATGCTCCATGCCACACAGCCAGGCCAGTAAAGGTGTGGATGCAGTACCACCAGATCAGGACACCTGAATCCCATAAAAAACCTCTGAAATGTGATCAAGAGGAAGATGGATGGTCACAAGCCATGAAAAGAAGCCGAGCTGCTTGAATTCTTGCGCCAGGAGTAGCATAAAGTCACCCAACGGCAATGTGAAAGACTGGTGGAGAGCATGCCAAGACACATGAAAGTTGTGATTTTAAATCAAGGTTATTCCACCAAATATTGATTTCTGAACTCTTCCTAAGCTAAAGCATTAGTATTGTGTAGTTTAAAACTGAATATGAGCTTGTTTTCTTTGCATTATACGAGATCTGAAGACACTGCATCTTTTTTGCTATTTTGACCAATTGTCATTTTTCTGCAAATAAATGATCTAAATGACAATATTTTTATTTGAAATTTGGTAGGAATGTTGCCAGTAGGTTATAGAATAAAACAAAAATGTACATTTTACTTTAACACATACCAATAAATAGTAAAACCAGAGAAACTGAAAATTTTGAAGTGGTCTCTTAATTTTTTTCCGCGGCTGTATATACACACACACACACACACACACACACACACCATAGACAACATTGCAGATCTATGACAGTGTGCAGGGTTGTTTTTATTTGTATTTCAATGTAAGACATTTAGTGTCAGATGATTACAGGAAGATAGGTGCCAGTCTTCAGGTGGAGGGTCTCTATGCTGAGGTCAGTCAAAAGTCATTCATGTGTTAAATTCTGTAGACCTGTGGAAATATACAAATCAAACTGCAAAGCATACATTTGTTTTTAAAACCTGACAGACATACAAACTTCACAGGGACATAGAACATGCAGGGCAACAGGGGAGAAAACCATGCAACACAACATAAACATGTAAGTATATGACATGCTCTATATTGTTGTACTAACCTTATGCACACTACTCTGTGGGTATATATGCATTTATATTAGCTTAGGTAAAACACACCTTCAGACCTCAGTGTCCAGCATTCCAATGCTTGCAATCATCAACTTGGAAAAGAGAGCACAGACAACCTACAAGAACACACACACAGATGACCTATACTTATTACACCCTCCAGGTGGATCAGGACAGCTTGTGTGTCGCACTCGGGTCCCGTAAAGGCGCTCCTACAGTGCGACACACACTGCCTTCAATCAACAATCTGGAACAGAAAGCAGACACAACCTTCAACCTGAACAACACAGACGACCTACACACACACCACACTCTCCCGAGGCGGATCAGCACAGCTTGCTTGTCGCACTTGGGCCTGTAAAGGCACTCCTACTCAGTGCGACACACACTGCCTGAGCAAAAGAGAGCACTGACATCCTACAACCTGAGCAACAGAGGGCACAGAAGACCTAGAACGACCTACAACCTAGAGGACTCTGCACTACGGCCATCCTCTGTGCAAAGAAGTCATGATCAGAAAGTACAATGCATACCACCCCAGCTACAAGGGTGTCTTCTTCTGAAGTACTTGTCACTCTAACCTCTAAGGAATGGCTTAAGCTGTGCCACACTGGTGCCCTGCTTAAGGGGAACACCAGAGCTATCTACAAGTGTTGCCACCCCATTCGGACACGCTGAGTACCCTTTATGGTCCTGTCCATGAACTACGTAAACCTTTCCGACCGATTAGGCGTGTCAGAGAGCTATGAACTCCAAAATATGTGGAAAGACTTTACGTTCTTTCTCTACTTACTCAAACTCCTTCTGCGTCGCCGTGGAGATGTTCTCTTAAAACCAGGCGCTGACGGTCTTTAAAAGACACCAAGTCTCATCAGTTGGCCCTTCATTACCTCCAGCAAGGATGTTATGCGATCGGGTCCGTTCATTTATTTATTTGTCCGTTTAATTGTCTGTGGACAAGATTTCTCAGAAACTACTGGGCGGATCTTTCTGAAATGTTCACAAGAGGTGGATCTTGCTCCTGGGACATCCCCATTAAAATGTCAGATTTCAGGATGATCCGGATCTGGAGCAATCCGAGATTTCTGACCTCCAGCAAGGGTTGACGTTGATAGTGTTTAGACTAATACACGATCTTTCTCTCAATGCCCCAATACGATATTGATCCTAACATTGCTTCGCGTGACTAACTAAACGTATGTGATAGGTTGTCACTGTAATCGAAAACTGTGCATTGGGATCGAGCAAGTGCTTGTGAAGGAATTATTTAATAAGTAAGAAGTAATGTAAGATAATTAATTTCAGGGGTTAGTCACACACACACACAATACGATGTCAAGGAGGGATTTCACCTAGAAAATGGGTGTGGGGTCAGATGAGGTCATGTTTTAATTGGGTGGCTAGGTCAGCCAACGAAGTAAAGATGGGTGGTGCTTAATGTAGGTTTTAAATAGCTTGGCGCGAATGTGTACGGGCAGATGTAATTTCCGGCATGCACCTCTTTACTGCAACTTAAACTTACAGTAAATCTGTTTTGAACAACCAGTCCTTTGTCTGACTTCTGATTGTGAATTAGTTTATAATACTTAATAATGGCCGCAACACTTGATACAAGATTTACACTGAGTTTTGGGTGTATACAACGTCACTTTGTCAATACAACGTCGTTGAAACGCAGTAGGCTACTGCAAATATGCATACGTCAGCACAATGTATGGGGAAAAATTAACGGACCCTTCCTGGAGGTCAGAAATCTCGGATTGCTCTTGTTTAATAGTAATTTCATATGCCATCACCACTTCAATTGAACACAAAAGTTTGAATGTTTTTATTTCATAAAGCATTTCACACCAGAATGTCAATCAATGAGGCCGAGGCTGATGCTCATCTTCAACTGTAACAATGTCCACAGCACCTGGCAATGAGAATACATTGTTTAATACAACTTGCAATCCTTCCAGCACCGACCAGAGAAGTATAGCCAACCTCAGAAGAAAATGGAACGGAAGGGGTATAATCAGCTGGATCATTTGGCAGAATCTTTACATCACAGATTGGCTTACAGAATACAAAAAGAGCAATAACTGTGTTTACCCTGGGCTCAATCTTCTTAAGCCTCCCAGATCCTGTAACAGATAAGAGATCCATGGTTAGATTAGTAAGACAATTAGGCTCACCAAGGACAGTGTCTAGGGCAACTCAGTTTGAAGAATGTCCACATTTATAAATTCAGGTCAGACATTTGTTGAAGTCATCAGCGAACCCCAAAGACACTGTTCCTCTAGGATACAGTGTTCATACACACCGGCAACATGAAAACAGCAACGTGGAGATACAGCACACCAGGATTCAGACCCTGCAACAGATACAAGGACTATGGTTAGGTTAGTTAGACAGATACTCTCACCAACACCAGCGTCAAGGGCAACTCAGTTTGAAGATTGTCAACATTTAATTCAAAGGCATTAGGGTTAAAGTCATCATTGAAACCCAAAGACACATTTCCTCTAAGATAGTGTTTTATACACACCTGCAACATGAGGAAAACGGCAAGGTGGAGAAACTGCACACCAGGATTCAGAGCAGACATCCTATGGAACGCTAGATACAATTTGAATCCAGGCATGAGGACAAGGATCAGGTCCAGGCTGATGCTCATCTTCAACAGCATGTTGTCCACAGCACCTGGCAATGAGAATACATTGTTTAATACAACTTGCAATCCTTCCAGCACAGACCAGAGAAGTATAGCCAACCTCAGAAGAAAATGGAACGGAAGGGGTATAATCAGCTGGATCATTTGGCAGAATCTTTACATCACAGATTGGCTTACAGAATACAAAAAGAGCAATAACTGTGCTTACCCTGGGCTCAATCTTCTAAAGCCTCCAGGACCCTGTAACAGATAAGAGAACCATGGTTAGATTAGTAAGACAGTTAGGCTCACCAAGGCCAGTGTCAAGGGCAACTCAGTTTAAAGATTGTTCACATTTATAAATTCAATAGGCATTGGGGTAAATAGTCATCACAGAAACCCAAAGACCATTTTCCTAAAGGAAAGTGTGCAAACAAACCTGCAACATGAGGAAAACGGCAACGTGGAGATACCGTACACCAGGATTCAGACGCTGAAACAGATAAGAGAACTATGGTTAGGTTAGTTAGACAGTTAGTCACTTCAACGCCAGCGTTGGGGGCAACTCAGTTTGAAGGTTGTTCACATTTAGAAATTCAATACTAAAGGCATTAGAAATTAAGTCATCACAGAAACCCAAAGTCAAGTTTCCTCTAGGATAGTGTTCATACAAACCTGCAACATGACTAGAACAGCAAGGTGAAGATATCGCACACCAGGATTCAGAGCAGACACCCTATGGAACACAAAACTAAAATTAGAATCCAGGCATGAGGACAGAGGTACTCCAGTCATGTGCATGGGACCAGGTTAGACAGAGGTAATAACTACACTTCATGGGAAAGTCAGTATGTGTTTAAGGAGCATCATACACAATCTTGTAGGACTAGCTCCTGCAGTCAGGAACTAATCAGGCTAGAGAACAACCAAACAAAGGAGGAGTAGTCTAACAGAAACACTTACTTTCTCATTCACAGCCCCTAGTCACCTCCCGTCTTCATTCCCAAGAGTGGGAAAGAAGCAGGAGCTGAAGACATGGCTTCTGTTGAAAATGAGTGGAACATTAGAAACCTTCAACCCTCATCAGATGCAGCATCAATACAGCACAACCTGATTCAGTTACTCAGATGTCCTCAAAAAGATCAGAGACCTGATTCGTATCATCCTTTTCAGATTGCATGCATGAGAAGCTAGAGCAAGCTGGGCATTAGTTACCTGAGGCATCAAACACCAAAAGGCTCAGGGGGGCTTCATTCCAAGGGCTTCTTCACCATGTCCTACACAAGAGACTACCACATTAGACCAACTTCAATCTAATAACAGCAACATGCCACTAGCACAGCAATACATCAGCTAGGAGCGAAAGACAATGCTCTGAATCATCAAAGGACATCAGCTGAACTATGCAGTCATCACTGTATTGCTAAAAGATGCAGTAGACCACCACAACTCTTCTCACCTTACTCAGAAACCCATGGTGATCTCCTTGAACCAGTTGGGCATGCCGTCAATCCTGCAAGTAGCCCTTGTGAATCAGCGCTGCAACCTGTGAGGACAGATGTAGACAATTTTTAGAATGGAACATGCAGACATACAAGCCATAGACATTGTGGTACCGCATCAGAAAAACGTTTTCTTTCACTCTTATTCAGAGAGATTCCCAATGTTTTTAAACAAAAGTCATCATATACAGCAACTCAAAATGCACACACATTCAAAGAGAGATTGCTTACCAGTGTGACAGCTGATGCCAATTTTGCACCTTAAGAAAAGGGGGTAAAAAAAATAAATAAAAAAAAAATCAATTTGGCATTCATTTTAGATTTCAGATTGTATTAAAGAATGATCACTGTGCCACAGGTACACAAAGTGTGGTTGTGTTGTCATAACTTAAAGAGTAACACATTTTAAATCATTGCAGGACAGCAAAATAATTTTTTGAAAAAAAAAAGCAGCTCAATATAATTTCATACCTTTATGTGGAGGACCCATGTCCATCTGTTGGCTGAAGCGAACAAAAAGAAAAGAACCATTACTCAAGTGCAGGGAGATCCAAGTCACACGTTTAAGAGAAGAAAAACCTCAGAATCAAATGTGCTCAGAAATCACTTCTGTCCACTACTCTTATACATGTACTCATCATAGGCCATGAGCATTGTCTGCCCACATCAAACACTTGAGATAACTAAGTCGTTATTCCTTACCAGCAGAGAAGTCCATCAGGCCAAACCAACGTGTTGATTCTGTGGATAAATGATTTTAACACGTCAGGTCGTTGTCCAACAAAAGCTAGTTATACAACTAAGCGGACACACACTGCCAATGAGAGATCAGAGAAGTTGGCATTCATCAGGTTTAATCAGATGTCCCTACCAACATAATTTTCATCATATTAACACATGGGTGGCGTGAGTCCTTAGGCTGCTTGAATTGAAACTTTTTTGAATTGACACATTTCTCTAGGATAAAGTGTTCATACAAACCTGCAACTTGAGGAACACTGCAGTGTGGAGATACCGTACACCAGGATTCAAACCCTGTAACAGATAAGAGAACTATGGTAAGGTTAGTAAGACAGTAGGTCTTACCGAGGCCAGCGTTGAGGGCAACTCAGTTTGAAGGTTGTTCACATTTAGAAATTCAATACTAAAGGCATTAGAAATTAAGTCATCACAGAAACCCAGACACGTTTCCTCTAGGATAGTGTTCATACAAACCTTTAACATGAGGAAAACGTCAAGGTGAAGATACCGCACACCAGGATTCAGAGCAGACACCTTATGGAACACAAAACTCAATTAGAATCCAGGCATGGGGACAGAGGTAATCAAGTCATGTGCATATGACCAGGTCAGACAGAGCTAATAACGAGACTTCATGGGAAAGTCAGTATGTGTTTAAGGAGCATCATACGCGGTCTTGTAGGACTAGCTCCTGCAGTCAGGAACTAATCAGGCTAGACCTCAACCAAACAAAGGAGGAGTAGTCTAGCAAACACTTACTTCCTCATTCACAGCCCCTGGTCACTTCCCATCTACACTCCCAAGAGGGGGAATGATGCAGGAACTAAAGACATGGTTGCTGTGGGAAATGAGTGGAACATTAGCAACCTTCAACCCTCATCAGATGCAGCATCAATACAACACAACCTGATTCAGTTACTCAGATGTCCTCAAAAAGATCAGAGACCTGATTCGTATCATCCTATTCAGATTGCATACATGAGAAGCTAGAGCAAGCTGGGCATTAGTTACCTGAGGCATCAAACACCAAAAGGCTCAGGGGGGCTTCATTCCAAGAGCTTCTTCACCATGTCCTACACAAGACACCACCACATTAGACTAACTTCAATCTAAGAACAGTAACATGCCACTAGCACAGCAATACATCAGATAGGAGCGAAAGACAATGCTCTGAATCATCAAAGGAAATCAGCTGAACTATGCAGTCATCACTGTATTGCTAAAAGATGCAGTACAACTGCATTAACTCAATACTAACCGTAAATGGTGATCCAGAGGCATCCACCACAGGCTGCCTGCAAGAGAAACCAAGGCACAAGTGAGGTAGAGCCAGTAGCCACAGATTTGTTATATTATTGTGCAGATACATCAGATAGGAGCGAAAGACAATGCTCTGAATCATCAAAGGACATCAGCTGAACTATGGAGTCATCACTGTATTGCTTAAAGATGCAGTAGACCACCACAACTCTTCTCACCTTACTCAGAAACCCATGGTGATCTCCTTTAACCAGTTGGGCATGCCGTCAATCCTGCAAGTAACCCTTGTGAATCAGCGCTACAACCTGTTAGGACAGATGTAGACAATTTTTAGAGTGGAAGATGCAAGGACATTCAAGCCATAGACATTGTGGTACCGCATCAGAAAAACGTTTTCTTTCACTCTTATTCAGAGAGATTCCCAAGTTTTTAAACAAAAGTTATCATATACAGCAACTCAAAATGCACACATATTCAAAGAGAGATTGCTTACCAGTGTGACGGCGGATGCCAATTTTGCACCTTCAGGAGAGGGGGTAAAAAAAAAAGAAAATTTGGCATTCATTTTAGATTTCTGATTGTATTAAAGAATGATCACTGTGCCTCAGGTACACAAAGTGTGGTTGGGTTGTCGTCATAAGTTTCAAGAGTAGCAAATTAAAGTCATCATTGCAGCACAGCAAAATAATTTCTTGGGGGGGAGAAAAAAAAAAAAAGCAGCTCAATATAATTTCATACCTTGATGTGGAGGACCCATGTCTTATTGTTGGCTGATGCTACCAAAAAGAGGAGAAGAATTACTCATGTGCAGGGAGATCGAAAATCACACGTTTAAGAGGAGAAAACCTCAGATTAAAAATGTGCTCAGAAATCACTTCTGTCCACTACTCTTATACATGTACTCATCATAGGCCATGAGCATTGACTGTCCACACCGAACACGTGTGGTAACTAAGTCGTAATTCCTTACCTTCAGAGAAGTCCATCAGGCCCAACATCTTGATTCTGTGGATAAATGATTCGAACACATCAGGTCGTTTTCAACAAAAGCTAGTTATACAACTTCAGGGACACACGCAGCACATAACGGATCAGAGAAGTTGGCATTCATCAGGTTTAATCAGATGTCCCTACCAACATAATTTTCATCATATTAACGCATGGGTGGCGTGAGTCCATATGCAGCGTGAATTGTACCATTAAATGAGTTGTGCCATCTGTTAGGGTAAGGTTAAACTTTTATCACTAAGTATCGTCTCATTGGTCAGGGTGGGCTACGTTATAGCGCTCGAAATCACACTTAGAAGAGACTTTACATAAAATCACACCATAACACTTTTACCAGCGGACCATACTAACTATAAATCAACCTAATTATGTACGCCAAGTCTGCATAACTTTATTGCTAAACTAACATCGGCATGGCCGGCTCACACATGGTGGTTTAACTTAGGCTAACAATTGCAAGCATGCTTTTAACTAAGCAAATACATTGCACAAACTTTATGACACACTCCAAAGCACACGATAAAATTGGATTGGATTTAAGCACAATGACTGTGCCTCAGGTAGACAAAGTGTGTGGGGTTAGTCATCATTTTTCAAGAGTAGCACATTTAAGTCATCACTGTAGCACAGCTAAATAATTTCTTGAAAAAAAAGCATATAATGGCATACCTTTATGTGAAGGACCCATGACCAAATAACTTTTGGCTGATGCTGCCAAAAAGAAGAAAAGATTCATTACTCAAGTGCAGGGAAATCCAAGTCACACGTTTAAGAAGAGACAACCTCAGATTAAAACGTGCTCAGAAATCACTTCTGTCCACTACTCTTATACATGTACTCATCATAGGCCATGCGCATTTTCTGCCCACACTTGTGGTAATTCCTTACCAACAGAGAAGTCAATCAGGCCCAACCAACGTCTTGATTCTGTGGATGGATACATGATACGAACACGTCAGGTCGTTGTTCACCAAAAGCTAGTTATACAACGTCGCAGACACACGCGGCCCATGACAGATCAGCGAAGTTGGCATTCATCAGGTTAAATCAGATGTCCCTACCAACATAATTTTCATCACATTAACGCATGGGTGGGCCGCGTGATTGTACCATTAAATTAGTTCAGGCGTATGATAGTGATCAAACTTTAACCTTACCCTAAGTGCCGTCTAATAGTCAGGGCGGGCTACGTTATAGCTCTCAAGACTACATAGTTAAAGAAAATGACAAACTAAAGAGGACACCTACACGTAAAAAAGAGACTATGTACATAATCATTACACAATTTCACTTTTACCGGTGGAACATACTAACTAAAAATCAACCTCATTCTGTACGCCAAGTCTGCATAACTTCATTGCTAAGCTAACGTTAAACATCCACAGGCCTGCTCACACGTGGTAATGTAACTTAACAATTGCAAGCATGCCTTTAAGGCTTTAACTGAGCAAATATATTGCATACACTTTATGACACACGATACACTTGCATTACTTGCATTACTTAAATGACTTAAAATACGAGCTGCAGACAAAATCATTAGTAACGTTACCCTTCGAAGCTTGTATCGCGAAAGAGAGACACTTTCATTCGGAGCTTCGTATCGAGTCTTGTAAGGTTTGCCGAAAATACGTCAGTGGTGACGTCCGAAGCCTCCTCCCTCGTTTGAGTAAAGGGCTTCGAAAAATGCTTCGTTCGTTCACTTTTTGCGGGACGCGTCGAATCGAACAGTTATCCAAACGCACGTTAACTACCCTTAGCATACAGACGACTGTAAAGATAATTAACATGCGCCTTTATCGAAAGCAATGGATTAAAACTCGCAGCGCCCGGGAATTTTAAACGATGTGAAGTGTGCCACCACAATTCTCAATTCCAATGTCATACAATTATTAGAAGAAAGAATTGAAATAGAAAAGCCTTTATTGTCATTGTATTCGTAAACAACTAAATTTGAAATTATGGAAGCATAGATTGAGTATAATATCTAAAACGAACTAATTAATTTTGTCACCATACTTTTTGTGTGTGCATGTTCTTGTAGCAGGCCTTGCGAAACGTCCCGAGAATCTTTCCTACACTGTATTTTTTTGACCAGCAGGTGTCCCTAGAGTGCATTCGAAGCTTGGAGTAATTAACCACTTTTCAACACGCCTGTCTTGGAAGTTTCAAGGTTTCATGAAGTTTCATTTCGCGGTCACTAGAGATCGGCAGCGAAAGCGTCAAAATACAAGTTTGGTTTCAAAATCCGGTTTGACCAAAGTTTTTCCACAGCACATGTCTGTTGTTAACTGCTCTGTATAAAAACACTGGATATTGTATTTGCGAATCTTGATTAATACACTGGATATTTTATATGCGAATTTTTAAGCAGACTCATCTAACAAATAACCATGGAATGGAACATTTCGTTTTTAATTGTTTATTTGCATTCATTTCTCAAAGAACACCTATACATTACAGAATTGACTGAGTAATTAGACTGTTTATATGAATAGGCAGAACAACAAACACACATATACTGTATATACATATATTTTAGATATATGTGTGCAATATTTATTTACAACAGTGGCGGATGGTGAACAATAAAAAATAGGATTATTGCCAGGTAGGTTTCCACTTAGAAGGAATTTGTCTTGGTTGTGTGGCACAAATAGGTTAAGTGTACAAAGGGGGACGAGACATTTTTTCCACAAAAGAAACAATAGCTGAATCTGAATACAAATTTAAACAAGCTAAATCTGTAACAATGTGAATTTAAAAGGAGGACCTTAAAAACAGTGCAAGGTTGCGTCTGAAACGGAGGTTTGTGGGCAGAAGTTTGTGTTAATGTGTTTACTGTTAGAAAGAAACTTGACCCTGTTCAGCGTACAACTGAAGCTAAGTTAAGAAATTTAGCTCGCGACATAAGCTAATCTAGCTCGCTAAATGAGAACAGGCCAAACCGGTATGGCGACGGGCGCTAAATTATTTATACGTTAAGTTATTTTATCCCAGGCTAAACTCGTCAGATAAATTGCGCGTGCACGTCCTGCTTCAAAAGGCAGGAAAGGTCGTTCACTAAAACCATCATTTTTTTTGCGGTCTTCAAAGAAAAAGACTAATTTTTACCTCCGATAAGCAGGATATCACTATGAACGCGTTATGAAGAATTCAAGACCAAAATCCAACACTGCCGCCGCTGGGACAGCAATATAAGAAACTGTCTATAGGCTGTCTAATACGTGATGTCTTTTTCTGTGACGAATATGTGACTTTGGTGCAGCGGTTAGAGCTCATGGCTTGCATGCAACAGATCACTGGTTCGACCCCCTCACCTCCGCAAGAAATCTTGTAAATCGCTTTGAATAAAACCGTCTGCTAAATAACTAAATGTGAATGTATTAATAAGAAATTCAATAAATTGAAGCAATGAAAAGAAATTGTGTTTATTTCTCTCTTATCATGCATCCACCTTAATCATTTTCTACAAAAATTATATGCTATGTATGTTGTAGTAGACTGAGACTTCACTACTGCACAAAAACTAGACACGTTTGCAAAACTACACGTTTGCAATGAAGTAGATAAAACAACTTTCGCCAATATCTCCGTAAGGGAGATGGGTTATGTGCTCAAATTCCCTGGGATCAAAGAAGACGTTATAGTATTCATGTGCAAACTAAAAACCACCTCTCAGGATTGCTGCGCATGCAAGTTATTTCGGGTTTATCAACTGTACCCTGTCTCAACTATTACCACTGTCATATAATAATGAGTGCTTTGTTCTCCGCATTGCCGACATTACAAAAATGAAGGCTACCACTCGCAAAAAAGTGAGACTTTCAATGTTCGACTGGCTTTGCAATACATTACTCGAGAAGGTCTTTTAAATTAATTATTCCTTGTCGGGTGGATCGGTAGCGCTCATACAAGAACTCATCATGATGGAAAAATGGATCTTGGCGATCGCAAAGAACTCTTCCTACGCTAATCAAACTATAATATGACTCCTTGTCAATGGGATCCCTCCTTTTGGCGTGGGTGTGGCAAGTTTAGCCAGCTAAACTTTGGTTAGCCTGCCCTGGAGCAGGTTAGTGCTAAGTGATATGTTACTATGGTAATTTATCAGAAGTTGCTTCTCCGAACCCGATAAAGGGGCGTTCTCTTTTTTTGGCCTGGAATCTAGCTCGCTAAACCGTTTAGCGAGCGTCGCCGAACAGTACCCTGGGCTTACTGCAGTCTCTTACCAGAGGTTTTTTTTTTCAAAAATACCTGATCAGGGTGGGAGGGATTAGTGTGAGCCAAATCTATACATTTTGTATAGCCTACCTATCAAACACCCTTTCTCTTCCCTCACCCTTTCAGCTGAACAACACTTATAGGTTATTTTTTTGTCATACACTTTTTTTAGTCATGAATACGCGTTGACTTTTATTTTGAAAAGAAATACGAGTGGAGGACATATTGAAAATATTGTTATTGTCGCTGGTCACACGCTGCTAAGATAAGAGAGTACCGAATGTCAGCTGCACGTATATCTTGTAATTAGCTTTTAGATTTGATTTGAAGTCGCTGGGGATATAGTTTCAGCTTCATGTTTGCCTTTTCTTTGCGAATAACAAATGCGTCGTGGTTATTAACAAGTAATCGGACACTGTTTGCTGTGCTAACTGGTAATACAGCTGTTAGCTAGCGTTAGCCTAGCCATCACAACTGCCTGTGTCAGATGTGTCAGAATCTATCGTACTCTGGTGTTTCATTTCCAGTGCCCCTTTCCGCATCGTGTGACATATTGTCATTTTGTCTGAAATTGCATTGAATTAATTCAGCGCTAGCCTTAGCTGCTCTCCTATGACATAGGCTGATTAACATATCCGGCTTGCTAGGCTGGTTGCGTTCACGCTGGCTTATTTTTTTGCGCATTAATTGTCTTAAAAAACGCATGTCTTGTCATTAACAATGTCCTGTAGCAATCTTTCGACTGCTGGAAGATGTTTTGTCATTATCGGTCTGCTCAGTGCGTTGTTATTGACACAAGGACAAGATGATGATTGGGTTGATCCATTTGACATGTTGAACTACGATGCAACCACAAAGACCATGAGGAAACCCCCGGACGTAAGTATACGTTATTTGTCGTCATTACAGCTAATTTAAATCTTATTTAATCAATTTTTATATCAGGAGCGGACTTTAAATTCGTCTGATTTACTTGCGTTCTCAAAAGGTAATCTACGACAATGTGCCCACTAAACGAAGAGAGTACATACAGGGGCCATGCCCTTTGCAGCAGTGTCCTGATGTCTCTGAGTGCAACAAGAAAGTTCAGATGCTAGAGAGGGCGGTAAGAATTGAATCGTCTTATCGATTTTAAATAGATGTGTGTTTAGGTATAAAATGTAGAGTGTTGGGTACAAAATGTAGTTGTACAGTTTAAGCAGCAACATTACATTACAGGTACAGGAGAACAAACGGAAGATGTCCTCTTTACCTCTTCCACCAACGTGTAATCCCATCTTCAAGCGATTCATCTCCAAACTGCTGAAGGAAATCTCGAAACTTGGCTTGGTGTGTTTTTACTGCTGTCCTCCCCTCAAAGACTTAAATCATACATTGTTGCCATTTCCCCAGCACTAAGACAACCCCACCTATTCTCCTTCTCCTGCTTTGACGCGTTAGCCAAGTGAAGGTCCAAATGGCATGGACTATGATGCCAAAGTACATCTGTCTCCGAGGACTATGGCTGAGCTCCAGAAGTTGTTGGATGGGGGTGAGAGCTGGACGACTGGTTCGGTGGATGATGCCCTTAGTAAGATACTTGTTGACTTCAAACCACACGACCATGAGGCCTGGAAATGGCGCTTTGAGGATACATTTGGGGTTGAGCTGGACACAGTCATGAAGGTGAAAGTGTTCCTTTTTTTTGTCTGATCTAACTATAACAATACTACAATAACAATCGCAGCCATGAAAATACACAGCCACATCCTAAGTGTACATTCTCTGTGGAGAATTCTTCAAATTCGACAAAATGACCTCGAGAGCCACAAAGAGTGGTTCAGTGTTAACTTCAGAATGCCCTTTATATCTTGCAGACCTCCATCTGTGTGTTGGTCATAGTGCTCATCATCTGCAGCGAGGTTTGGTCCGCGGTTTCATGGTTTGTCCAGTTCAGGAGGATGTTTGCCATCTGCTTTTTCATCAGTGTTGTCTGGAACTGGTTTTATCTTTACAAGGTACACCATGGAAACGTTCCGTATTTACCTGTAAGATGGAACAATGTGTGTATATTTACTACTACAGGAATTTGCCGTAATCAAATTTTGGATGGTTTCCTTCTGTTAGATTGCATTTGCTGAGCACCAAACCAACATTGTTAAGATGGAACGTGTCAATGATAAATGCACTGGTGTGAAGAAGATAGACTGGGAGGACAATTTGAGAGGTATGATTATTATGGGATTATTTACAGCCATTTTATTTTTTTATATAAAAATGTATGGTTCAGTGTTCCATTGACATGGTTGCCTTCTCTTCTAGAGTGGTTTAGGAGCACCTGGACTCTTCAAGATGATCCCTGCAAGAAGTATTATGAAGTACTCATGGTTAATCCCATTTTACTGGTGCCTCCAACTAAGGTAAATGAAACACAATAAATAAATGTTATTCTTGTATACTAAAACAGTCATGTATCAGCTGTTATAGTGAACTCCTTTCAGTGTCTTCCTACAGGAAATAGTGGTTAAATGTGTGGGAGGGTCCCTTCCATTTTGCAATCTGTCATGGTACATCCTATTCCCACCCTTGTAAACCATAACTTTAAAATGTTGTTGAAAGTTACTTTTTTTTTTACAGGCCATCTCCGTCACCATTACCACCCTCATCACGGAACCTCTGAAACACTTTGGCCAGGGGATCAGTGAGTTCCTGAGAGCCCTTCTCAAGGATCTGCCAGTAACTCTTCAAATACCCGTCCTCCTCACCATTGTGCTGTCCATTGTGGTAATGACTTTACACACTCAACTACAGCATCACGCATCTTCACACATACAGTAGACATTGGTGTAATTATGTTGCCCCAGATATAAATAATTGATCACAACTTTAAATCAAAGGAAAGTTTTTTTTAGCTTGAGTAGTTGTTGGACATATAGGTAAAGTGTCAAATAAGTGTTTATAAATGTTATTATTTTCCCCATACATATCGGACACTATAGCATTGCTTAAGAATCATCTCAGTAGACTTTTTCACATTTTTTTGTAACTCTCTACCCTGGTTTTAACATTGGGAACATTTGAGTCTTTTGGGAGTTAATATTCTCTGCCCACTTCTCCTTAGCTCTGCACATATGGTAGTGCCCAGACTGCCATCCAGCATGTCCTTACCGGCCCACTAAGAAGAGGTCGCAGAGACCCACCACCACCAAGACTTCAAGACCATGGCCAGCGCCCCCAGCTGCAGAACAGAGATTCCGACTCGGATGAGGATGAGGACAACCAGCACCACTTTGGAGCTGGGGATGCTCCACTTCCCGTGGGTGGTATGGATCAGGGGGGAAGGGGGAGGGGAGGAAGAGGAGGTGGTGGTGGTGTTGAAGCCAGAGGAGAAGGAAGGAGAGGAGGAGAGGTCCGTCAGAGGAGACCAGTCAAACCCAGGGAGAACCAGCGGCGAGTTAATGTGGAGACCCTGCGTAATGCAGAACACCGTTTCAGCGGAGACGAGACCGACCGATCAAAGCTACCCGAGGAGGGGGTAGAAGAGGAGAGGGACTTGGAGGGGGAGGTTGCTGGGGAGGACCAGGCAGCGGCAGCGGCTGCTCCTGCTGCGAAAGAGGTTGTCAAAGACGAGAAGAGAAAAGAGCAGCCCGACAAGAGAGTCAACACCAGTGACTCCCAGCAAACTGAGCAAGGCTCAGAGGGAGAGAGGACTATGACTTTGAGGCCATCAGATCAACAGACACAGCAGAGCACATCATCCACACAGAGTCAAGGGCCTTTGGCATCAGACCAGATATCTTTAGCATCTCTACAAGGAGTCAGCGTAAGTATCCAAAGACCAGATAGATTGTCTGATGACTGGGTTCTGTAAAGCACCTTGAGACAATAGTCATTATTATTGAGGTTAATGTTATTGTTGATATAAATTAATAGAATGAAATTTAATTGATATTAAGACATCTTTTTAAAAAAATGTTCCTATATTTTAATATTTCAGATCTTTTTGCTTATTGAAAGGGTGATTACTGAGATACTGGTAAAGTGAAGTTCATATTTGTTTGTTGTCTCATCACACACAGTAACATACCCCACTCAGACTTCCTGTGGAATGCCGTTATCAATGTTCTTCAGACCCTTTTTTCCCTCCGAAATTTAAGTTCCTTCCTCACCATGCATTTAAATTCATAGTAGTTCCTTGTTATTTAACTTTTGTGGAATGTCGAACTTTTATTTATTTGCATGTAAATTTATGAGCACGTTGTCTTTTGAAAAGTAGTATATTACTTGTATGACTTCGCCTACTTAACTAAAGTGGGAACATGGGAACAGCAAAGAGGCCAAATAACATTCAGCACATTGTGTGACTAAGCTGATGAGTTCATTCACTTCAGTAGACAGGTACTTTCAGTTTCCCTTTCTTGGCCACAGTGTAGGGTTTCAGTCAAATTCACAGTCTGAACCTGTACTGCTGTTTATCAAAGATAGCAAATGAAACTAAATGTGTTACTGGTTTGTGGATTGTCTGTTTTTGTGCTTTTTGTGATCTCCCCCCCCCAAAAAATTAGGCAAATTGTGTTCTATGGTGTACAATATTGTGTCTTCAGTTCTCTTGCTGGAATTATATTCCTTTCACACAGTGCTTTTTGACACATGTAATATACAGTACTGTTTGTCAGTGGAGTTATTTTAAGATATTCTCTGCATTGGCACATAACCAAGGCGCCCTGTCTGGAGACAGTGCCATTCATTAATAAAACCCACTCACCTGGTCTCAACTGGTCTGTTAAAAGCAGCCAGCATATCAGATGTATCACAAGTTCACCGAAATAATACTATTTATCTTTAGCTTAGCAACTGATATAGACACTGGGCAAAACTACAGATGTGACAGAAATGGGTTGCATCAGGAATTGCAAAAGATAACCAGCCTGCGTTCTAGGTTGTAATGCCCTAGGCCAGCAGCGGTTGCTGAGAAAATTATTTAAAATGGTGGCATGATTTGTGTTCAGTTCTGAGGTTAACTTGGTAAGCCTGTTTTGTGGAATCTCAGATTTGTTTAGCAAAGGTTGATACAAGCATAGGTTGGGATACAAGGTTTTGGTTCCAGAGGCGAAGAATAGGGAAATGCTGGTCTTGTCTATATTTGTGTATATGACTAATGTTGGTTGTGTTCCTGTTTTTAGGCAGAAGGGGTTTCTTCTGAGCAGAAGGACACACTATTAACAAGTGGACATGTTGAGGACATCGGGGTTCCAGTTCAAGAGTCAGGGCCATAAGAGACATTCAGAACATGTGCCATCACAATTTTATTTTTGTCCATCTTTAAATGGCCTTTGTTATTTGGTTATGGGTATGAGTAATTGTATGTATATTTCCCAATGCGTGTCTATTTGTCCCTGTATAACTTATCAGGATACTACTAATATACATGTTTTTTTAATTCAATAAAAATAACTTGGCTTTGTTATCCTTTTTATATGCTGTATGTAAAAAAATATATATATATATTTGTAGTACTTTTGATGAAGTAGGTGTTTCTGTCTGGGATACATTCATAATAAATAATAATTCACTGCATGCAAGTTTAGCCAAAATAGTCGGCTGACGCTTGACAGGGGATTATATATTTCATATATTTTCAAGCAGCGGGCCTCAGCGTTTCATTCCTTTTTGTAGGTTTCCTGTAACGCTTGGAGGTTGGTCTACGGGTACGGTGAAAACACACCTACAGAATAAGAGCATGTGTTGATTGGTCAGATGTTCCCATCAGAGTTTGACCGCTGACCAAACATGCTTTCTGTCCGTTTTGGTAACAGTTGAAAACCATCAGTAATTTAAATGATTGAAAAGAAGCCGAAAGACCTTTGATTAGTTGAAGACAGATCCACAAATGTCAAATAACAATGGAGTTGTTTGCTACATATACCGAAATTGGGGAGCCGGCACGGTAAGAAACATCTTAGAATGTTTGGTCACTAAAAGTCTACTGGAAAACTTCAAAATACAAACATGTCAAGCTTCAAAAATGACATGCCTGTATGTTAATAATTGATAATACGGTGCAGCAGATGTGGAATTAAAAGAACTGTTAGCCTACAATAGCGTAGTCTATGCCATGCATTCGCAAATATGGGGCCGGTGTGATAATCAGGAGGGAAAATATATAACATTAGAACCCTATTTTGTACTGGTTACTATGAAAAATAAACAAAGAGATAACCAAAAAAAACGTTAAATGTTTTCAGTTAAAATGAGTATCCTGCTCTCGCGTTATAAAACGTTTTCGTAATGAGGTTGGTGCAAACATTCAACGAGGTTTTGATTGCTCACGGTTAACCTTGGACTTTTCCCACATGAATGCAGTTAGTGTTCTCTTCCCAGCACGTCCTAAAACTTATTTGCACTTTTTCTACGATTGGAAACTCCGCTGAAGTTGAGAAGGTATAGGCCTAGGTATAGGCAAATTTTAAAAATACAGCTTCTCCCTTACAACATGCGGATTCAACATAATTTGTTCCTCTTTCAAGTGAGGAATATTCATGTGACATGACTACTGTCAAAGACAGTAAAACGCAATAAACCCGCCATTAAAAGTACAAACTTGGGGTCAGAGACAATGATACTGTCATCTATTTACGAAATGGCCTTTTTGGAAATGACACATTGCACTCCATGGTTCTGTGGTCATAGGCTTTATTTTGTGACAGGAACACCTTGGCCCCAGATCTCAGGACAGAAGAATTATTAAGAGATGACCTGAAATACTACTTTATGAGCCCATGTGAAAAATACAGAGCACGTCGTCAAAAACCATGGAAACTGGGTGTACAGATCTTGAAAATCATCATGATCACTACTCAGGTGATGCATACACAAACAATTTTACACCACTGAAGACCATATTATTAAAAAATGTCCCACTCACGGAAGACCATTTTGTCATGACAATCCATTAATGTTTACAGTATGTCTTTACAATATGTTTCAATGTAAACCTTTTTTGTATTTCCAAAGCTTGTCCTGTTTGGCCTGAACAACCAGCTTGTAGTCTCATATAAAGAGGAGAATTTGATTGCTTTCAAGAAGCTGTTCCTAAAAGGATACAGTGGCTTAGATGAGGATGATTACAGTGTGTCTGTGTACTCTCAGGAAAGTGTCTATGACAGCCTCTTTTATACAATAGATCAGGTAAGCTCATCCTGTATTTCTGTTTCTCTACTTTCCCTCCGGTTTTCATTGGCATAGATCACATTCCTTCCTGTCTTACCTTCATGAAGATACCTAACTCTGATTTCTTAAGTGTAGGCTGTTTTAAAGCATGCATGTGTCTGAGCATGACTAATGGACCCCTAAGTGCAAACTGACTCATAATACCTTTACAACAGGGGTTTTCAACCGGGGGTCCGTGGCCCCCTGGTGGTCCGCGATGGCATTGCAGGGGGTCCGTGACATGAGCCTATGTTGATCAGTTCACCATTGATTTTTTTTATTTGTATACATCCGCTTTGATATTTCAACACATTTAAAGATCTCTCTTAAATATTGTGAAAAATATCGAAGAAATTATACTGACAAGTGCTACAGACAGAATATCTGTGCGAGGGGAGGGGGCGTGGCATAGATTACAAACACGCACGCACGCGCGTGCAGGCACATCAGTGGGCCGCGGATTACGTTGAAACACGCCCCATAATCATAGCCCAATGGGTCAGTATTAGACTCATATTCTGACTAGAATTATGAGTATGACATCGTCAGGCTAGGTCCCTGGGACAAATTCAGTTGAAAACCCCTGCTCTAAAACAATTCTGCTGGTCCAAGCTTGCAGCTTATTAATATCTGTACAAAAGATAGTGGTGGGGGGATTAAGAGAGAAAGAGAGGAGTTTAGGGTCATCTGCATACCACACTCAAATACCAACATGCCATTCTCACTCCACACATTTTAACTTACTGTATGGACCATGGAAATGTCAATAATCATGTACAGCTAGCTAGCATAACCAAGAATAAGAAATGGCAAAAGGCAGCTTGTTCAAACATTTCATGTCCCATTAAATACAGTTATATATAAATACACTCTAGATGAATTAAGAACAGCAGTGATTCACTCATGAATGTGAGTGTGGTTTATTGAGCTGCATTAAGGAATCCTCAGATACTGACGCAATTAAATCAGCCCCTCTCCTGCCGTTCACATGCACATATGCTATACTACAGACTTGTGGTCTTTGCAGTTTGCCAAATTAGGTGACCTGACGCTTGGGCCAGTGAGTTATGCAGAGCAGGAGGACGGAACTCTGGTACCACTGGCCGTCTGCAAGGAGGCCTACAGTAGAGGCAGCGTGCAGCCCTCAGACGAGTACTATGACATTGACTCCCGGACAGAAACAGGTCAGCCAGATGAGATGTCATTCTGTGTTCTACATAGGTAGAACCAGGAAAGGTCTTTCTTAAATCCCCTGCCCGATGTGATTTTAAATTTCTTAATGTTTTACTTCAGTTTGCTTGAGTCTTGATCCCCGACACATGGCCACGTGGAAAAAAGACAATGCAACCTTTTTCAAGCTAGATTTTTACAGGTAAATTACTTTTTATTTATTTATTTTTTCCTCAGAAAGAAAGTTATAATGATGTGTTTGGTTTAATGCAGGCTCGTTGACATTGAGATCTCCTTCCAACTAAAAGGAATAAATCTGCAAACTGTTCGGTCTCGGGAGCTGCCTGACTGCTATACTTTCAGTGGTGTTGTAAGTTTAGTTTCTTCTTGGGGGGGGGGGGGGGGGTCTTTTATGCATTTGCTTTTACAGATATGGACAAATCCATGAAATTATGAAACACTGCATATTTCAGATAACATTTGACAACAAGTGTCACAGTGGAAAGGTGAAAATATACCTGGATATTGATGCTCAGAGCAATACATGCAAAAACTGGAGGATCTCAGGAACTGGTATGCATAGTAATGTTTTTCAGTGGTGCAGCATCAATAATGATGCCTAACGATTTGAACATGTACCTAACTGAACTTTAAAAAAAACAAGGGTGTAAAAACCCCGTCCAAGTGCAGGCTCATTGTGTTGGTTTTTAAGTGTAACTGTATGTTTTGGTTTGTTCTAGCTCAGAAGAACACGCACTACCTGCTGGTGTTTGATGGCTTTGTTATCTTAGTGTGTCTAGTGTCTGCTGTGCTCTGCACTCGCTCCATAGTCCTGGCAGTCAGGCTACTTCAGGTAGGTATCAGTTCATCTTAGCTATCTTAGCTAATTATTAACAGTACACACAGTTTTACTACCATCTATCGCTTCAATTTTATCTTCCTCATTTTAACTTTTTCCCTCACTGGATATAAATCAAATAAGGGCCACATGTTATTTTTGATAATTAAATGCTTGCCCCCAATAACTATAAAGTTGTACCCCGTACAGAAAAATGTATTTAAAAATTAAATAATAACTTCCTCTTTACTTTCTAGAGGTTCTCAAAGTTCTTTCTTGAGAATTATAATCGCAAGGTATGTGAGGACGACAAGAGGGAGTTCTTAAATGGCTGGTACGTCTTGGTGATCATCAGCGACGTTCTGGCAATAGTGGGCTCAATACTGAAGATGGAAATTCAGGCAAAGGTACTCGTAATTAAGGTCCAAATTGTAAAGTTATGGCATATATTTTATTTCAGTCAAGAAGTAGTTTATTGTGAATTTCTGTGGGTTTTTAGTGCACATATAATTGACTAGATGGTTAAAAGTCTTGTTTGTGGTTATGTAATTGGTGAGGTTATTTAGTGTGTGGGCAGAGATTGTGCAGTAAATAAGAACCATGCGCTATAGTCAACAGCTGACTTTGAATCCATTAGAGTTCTCCCAACATTATGTCATGGCTGAAATGCTTTTTCTGTAGAGTTGTCTACCTTGTTAACAAAGAGGTGACGTGTTCACAAGGTTCAGACACCCATCGTGATTGGAGACTGAAAAAAAGTTCCTTGTGACTCAGCCATTACAGTAGTAGACATCTTTAGACTTTGTTCATTGATCCACGCATTCCATGAACACTCTGTATAGCATGGACACTGTTATGATAAGGCTTAGCCCATGCCAAACAGCAGAGAACAAATATTTATCTTTCATTCTCTGCAGAGCCTTACCAGCTATGACGTGTGCAGCATCTTCTTAGGGACGTCAACACTGATGGTTTGGGTTGGCGTAATCAGATACTTGGGATATTTCCAGAAATACAATGTATGTTAATCCATTCAAATACACTCACATTTGAACATGACTCATTGTGAGAGCTTTTGAATATTAAGCTTGTGTTTAGCAAATGTGTGATAATTCACTGTTACTCCTTCCTTGTCTTTCCCCAGTAGCTTCCCTCAAACACTTCTGGTTCTATCCCCAGGTGCTCATCCTCACCATGAGAGCTTCTTTACCCAAGGTGCTACGCTTCAGCTGCTGTGCAGGGATGATCTACCTGGGCTACACGTTCTGTGGCTGGATCGTGTTGGGGCCTTATCATGAGAAGGTACCACACACTCACACCTGAGGTTTAGGGTTTTGAAGCTGGGTCATTGTGTGCATGAAGTTGGTAGCAATGGTTCAGTTAATGGTGTGATTCCTTTATGAGTAAGCTCCTTCAAGTATCTTATGACATGTACACTGATGTTACCCACTTACTGCCACTAGATGGCACCAAGCTCTTGCTGTCCTATGTAAATGACCCATACCCATAGCGGTAATGTGGTTCACAGACCAACCATATGCATATGTCTCAGGAATTGAATGATCTCTATATATAGTATTGCTGAGCCCAAACCCTGGAATGTGGTGCAAGACAAAAGTTTGGGTCTTAGAAACTTGGAGGAGAAGTCGCATGGGTGTACAGAAGAGAGTTTTGTGTAGCAGTTAAGACATAACACATTCTCATCTCTGCTTGATATTCACTTGATAATACATAGATTTTTTCCAGTCCAGTGTATTTGCTGATGGAAGATATATTAAATAGAGTGTGATTTTTATAGTCTCTGTTACATTTTGTTAGATGTATGACCAGTGGTGTAGTGGTCCCTGAAGAAGTGGCTTTACTCTTAATTTTGCAATTATTTTAAGAAGCCCATACAGCACAGGATAAACGCCCTGTTTTAAGAGGTGGGTATACCCAATGCTGACTGAAAAATAAGTGTGTATACTCTGTATACCTGCGTATACCCTGGACTACGCCACTGTGTATGACTATAGAATAGCTTTGGAAATGTTGGTTAGTAATTGCACTGGAATTGATGTCAAACTAGTTAAAACACAGATAGTTCCACAGCATACATTTGAACAGTTCTCTTCAATGGGCTCTGCTTCTGCAGTTTGAGGGCCTGAGCCGGGTGGCAGAGTGTCTCTTTTCGCTGGTGAACGGAGACGACATGTTCACCACCTTTGCCCAGTTCGAGGAGAAGACGACACTGGTGTGGGTGTTCAGCCGCGTCTACCTCTACACCTTCATCTCAGTCTTCATCTACATGGTGCTCAGCCTCTTCATAGCCCTCATCACGGACTCCTACGAGACCATCAAGGTAACGCAGACAGAGTTTAGGTTTTTATCCTGTTGTGCTTCTCACCGCTAAACACGTAACAAGTCAGGTACCAGCAATGTCAACCTCAAGGGTTCAAGCATTCGGAAATGCAACACAAGAAATCTTCCTGTTTGTGGCCTCAGGGCAGTGAGTAATTGTCATGGGATGTTGCCATGGTCACGCTGGCGTTATTATGAAATGGCCAATTTCTCAGTTTCAGGTGAAATGGAGGGTGACTCAATTTATGTTTAGAGATATATTATGGAGTATTATTAATATCTGTATGTTTCAAATTATTTATGTATGGGTCTGTTTTAGTTGTTTTGGTCATGTTTGAACATGTTTAAGTTCTTCCACTTAAAGAAATGAACCGAGACTCTGAATTGAATAAGACATTTCACTACTCAAACAAGACTATAAGGCCGAATCTCGATTCTTCTCCTTGCCCCTTTTGCTTAGTCTTGTCTTAGTCTTAACCCTAGCACTTGCAAGTGTAAGGGCCAAGGGCTGAGATCTTTCCCCTATGAAATGAGACGCCACTCGGTTTCGGGTACGTCATGCGTGACTGTATGAGCTATGAAACTAGCGATTTAAAAAAAGTCTAATGAAGAACATGGTTGCAAATATATATGTATACAACTGTGTAGAGCACGAAACAAGACTGTCGTCATTTTTAAATTAATTATAACAAGCCAAAAATACTTACATGTAGTGTATGTAGCATGATAGCAGATGTCAGATCAAACCGAGTCATTATAAACATATAAAAAGTTGTGAAGATAGCTTTATTCATGTAAAATATTCCTCGCTTCAAGCAGCCATGTTTTTTTGAAAATTCCCGAGCTGGTTTCGCGGTGTGCTCTGGGATAGCCCTTGGAGGAGCAAGGTAGCTCTCCGATCATCTCAAAAACGAGGGCCATACACCCCTTAAACTTACCCCTTAATCTTGATCAAATTGGGTATCGAGACACCACTAGCTCTCACATGAACGCGCAATTTCAAGGGTAAGGGGGAAGATAAGGGGTAAGGGGAAGTATTGAGATTGGGCCTATACTTCCCCTTACCCCTTATCTTCCCCCTTACCCTTAAAATTGCGCGTTCATGTGAGAGCTAGTGGTGTCTCGATACCCAATTTGATCAAGATTAAGGGAAAAGATTGAGTGCTATGTACCCCTTATTTTTAAGATTATCTGAGAGCTCACTTAACTCCAAGGGCTATCCCAGAGCACATAGCGAAACCAGTTCGGGAATTTTCAAAAAAAAACATGGCTGCTTGAAGCGAGGAATATTTTACATGAATAAAGCTATCTACACAACTTTTTATATGTTTATAATGACTCTGTTTGATCTGAAATGTACTACACGAACGATGCATAGTATTGTAGGTCTTAACTGAAGCTTTCAAACGGTAGTTTTAGGATACAATTAGCGCGTATACCACCACTCCATTGGCTTATATGGTAGCTTGCCAGCTAGATGCTACAAACACTACATGTAAGTATTTTTGGCTTTATAATTAATTTTAAAATGACGACAGTCTTGTTTCGTGCTCTACACAGTTGTATCCATATATATTTGCAACCATGTTCTTCATTAGACTTTTTTTAAATCGCTAGTTTCATAGCTCATACAGTCACGCATGACGTACCCGAAACCGAGTGGCGTCTCATTTCATAGGGGAAAGTTTTCAGCCCTTGGCCCTTACACTTGCAATTGCTAGGGTTAAGACAAAGACAAAGACAAAGCAAAAGGGGCAAGGGGAAGAATCGAGATTCGGCCTAACTCAAACGAGACCTTCTTAAACCAGATCTTTAAGAATTTTTTTGGGGTGGGCTAATTTAGTTTGTTTGTTTTCATATGATAACTACAAAAGGAAGAAGTCCTATGCGCCTCATGTGTTTGCCCCATGCCATTTCCTAAAGGGACTTTTTAACTGTTTCACAGAACTACCAGAAGAATGGCTTCCCCATGACAGACCTGCAGAAGTTCCTCAAAGAGCAGAAGGATTTCCCCTGTGAGGAGGAACGTACCGAGACCCAGCCATTCCTCTCCAGTCTATGCTGCTGCGGAAGGTATATCCAATCTCTGTCATCAGAAGCGGAGGATAGCTTCCTCCTCCTTGAGGTTAGCCCACTGTGGCATGAGAAATAAAATTAGTGGTGGGAGAAATGCGGACACACCCGGCAATGTGCTGATTACAGAGAAATGCAGGGTTACTCTGGGAAAGGCCTTTCCCTTTGGCTGCAGTGGCTTTGCGATAAACATACAAGCACCAAGACAAACTACAGTGGAGGGAGAAAGTTGCGTTCCTCCAACCACCCCATCCCCCCACCATCCGTCCCTCCCAGTCATCGTCCTCTTCCCCTTCCCCAAGCAACCACCCCCACTGTAGCCATATGTGTTTGGTGGCGTGGTTTATAACTCTCTGTTCAGCACTCCCAAACAAGTTTAAAGAAAAAGGATTGAAGAGATGAAAAAGCCTAACCGCTGGGCTAGTGGTTATATACAAAAAAGCCCATTGTGGTGATGTCCCTTGATTATTATAGTGGGGTGTACTGCTAGAAAATTTCCATTGGAGCACTAGTACATGTGAAATTGGTTCACTGTACGGTAATGCTTTAAATAATAACAGTTTGTCTTAGGAGCCATTGCAAGCATAAATGTTAGTGGCAACCTCACATACGTGTGGGTATGTAGTCTTTTTGGATGGGATTCGATAAACACATGTGGCTGAGCGCTTCATAGGCAGCACGCTGACCTCATTGTTTGTTTGTCTTTGGGAGAGCCCATATCTCCCCAGGGGAGGTTCAGATGCAAGGATATCCTTCACTGGTATATGCACTTGGGTGTAAGCTCTGATAAAGCTGGCCCTCTGCAATCTAGTGAGAAAGACTCTCTGAGTCCATTTAGCTTTTGATTGCAAATATAATCAGCTGGGTACCCATTACTTTTGTTTCTCAAATGCACTTACCAGAAAGTTCTTGATTTTGTCTGGCACTGGCATTTATGTCCGTGATTGCCTCTTCTTGTGAGTAATCTTAGATATAGTCTGCCCTGTGATATTTTTTATTTTGCAAAAGTATCCCCCCAGAAATATCTATAGGATTTACGCAAAAATATGTAGAGAGGATCAATAATCTCATTAGAACAATATATTTAAAAATTGTTCAAACATTTAAAGGCACCCAGTACAACTTTCGAGGCTTAAAAATAAACATTCAATTTCTAGTCTTTTTTAAACGTAGTAAGTTTCAATAACTCCATACCATTCCATATCGACATTCAAGGAGCAAAGATGAGACTTCGTTGTGTGGTGAGAACTGATAGAAAATCGATAACAACAACAATCGCAATTGTTCAAAAATGTTCTTTATTTTTTGTAACCTACAATAAATACAGCAGGCTTCCAGTCAATGGAAAAATGGCCTCTCCCCCCCCCCCGGCGATTGTTGTTGTTTACGATTTTCTATCAGTTCTCACCACACAATGACGTCTCATCTTTGCTCCTTGAATGACGATATGTAATGGTATGGAGTTATTGAAACTTACTACGTGTAAAAAAGACTAGAAATTGAATGTTTATTTTTCATTGAATGTTTACATAAAGTTGCACTGGGTGCCTTTAAGATGTAAACAACAATTCTGATTGTCTTGGACTATCTCTTCCTTGTTTCAGCTCTCTGGCCCTGTACCTTTTACATATATAACCATGTGTGTTTTATTTTCACTCTAGAAAGCTCAATGCTCTTTTGTTGACTAAACACAATTAAGTGTACACTATTATTAGGTGTTGGATGAGCCACACTTCACAATTTGGTTTATTTTAATGTTCAACAAGTATTTTTTTTCTTTTGGATACATAATGATATTGCTATCTAAAGCTCCCTACGATATACAATTTTAAGCAGTTTTATAAATGATGGCAGGTCACAAAAAGACAGTGAGTCATCATTTTCAAACAGGCTAAAACACGTTGGAACATCATTTAAACTTTTTTTATTTTGTCATTGAAAGAAAAAGAACATAGTGGATTCGATACAAAAAAAGATGTCTTCATTACCCGTTGAGGGACTTTAAGGTGTCTTTAGAGGAAGAGGAAGTTGATCTGACCACCAGTTAATTTCTGATGAAACAGCTGCATACCCTACAAACTTTCACCTTGCAGAACACCTCTCAGGGGTGCAACTTCCTTACAAATGGGTGCAATGACGAGTGTCCGTGGAACAGTGGGTATTCTTTTAATGAGTACTGTCCCTACTACTCACTGTCCGTGATAGACTGCAGCCGTCCTAATAAGTTAGTAGTTCAGCCGTCCTAATAAGTTAGTAGTTTAGGCTAGACTATTTCTTTAATGGGGAGATTGTCAATGATCCACTAATGCAATGTCAGTGAATTATATCAACTCAACATTTTTGTTACTTTATGTCCATCTGTTGGTGCATGTGTGTGTTTTTTCTTTATTTTCTGAAAACATAATCACCACCAGGCCCATTCTACTGCACATGCAGGCCATAGCTATAATCATCATGTGTCAAGCATAAAGAGCAACTGAATTGTGAACATAGGATAAAGGTAAAGATGCAAAACCGTTTTAATTTTCAGCATATTAATGAAAGAAATACAATTAAAATGATTTATGTAGACTTACATGTTATTGGTGGATTCTTAAATTATAGGCTAATTTAAAAAATAGGTGCAGATTGTGATAGGCTCTCTTAGCCCATGGTGGCACACAAGTAAAGTGTTCTGCCTGTGCCCTACTCAGGAATTGGGATATATTTTTTTTTTTACGGGTAGCCAGATTCATGTCAATGGCTATAAGCAAGGCTAAAACCTAGCAAGTGGAGAGCTATTCATCTCCAGACTTCTGTACATTTTGGGAAAGGAGAGTGTTGAGTTTTCATTGTTTATTTACAGGGCCAAGAGCAAAGTGCTGTGTTTTGTTTCTCCCTCTGCATGCAGCCATGAGTCATGTTGTGTGTTAAAGAAGGGATTGGCGATAACCATCTTTGATCTATTACACCAGAAACTGTGGTTAATATGTTTTGTTGAACGTTAAAGACATCTTTAAAAGTGATCATACTAGCCAACCTTGTGATCCCAGAATTAATTTTTGCTTGCCGAGATCAACTATATGGATCATTAAAATAAGTTACATACTGGACTAATCTGTATGTATTTTATGTTCCATAAATAAAATCAGAGACATATTTAAAATTGTATAATTGTGACAGTTTGTGTCACCTTTTTTTAATTTTTCTGTAATTTTTCTTTAATTTTTCTGTAATTCTTTCACAGGGTTCCGAAAGATGACACTGTAGTTATCCTCAGCTGATGTCCCATAGTACACACCTGGAGAAGAGAGGGAAAGAAAACTAAGGACACTAACATGCTGAGCGCTGCCTGGCTCAGAAACATGGAGTATGAGAAGAGCAGGGCTAATGCAGCCAGTAGGGTCGACTGAGATCACAGCAAATGGGTGGAAAGCATTTAGCCATCAGTTCAGTGTGGACGGACAAATGATGAGTGGGCCCAATCATTGCTCCATTTGCACAAGGTTAACAGTGTAAAGCAATGATTGCCGATTGTGCATTTCCTCAATTGTGTCAAGGGTAACATTATCCCTGCAGTTTAAGTCTAAATGTGAGCCAGCAGAAATTGACCTACAAAGTGCTGTAGTCAATAATTGTTTCCTGGAATTATTTATCAATTATGTGTGTAATAAAGAAATTTGACACTTTTACATTACAACCATTTCCACGTTGAAGCCCTCTTGTGACTTCCTTTTTATGTGCAATCATTGGTATATGATATTCTAGATTTAGTTAAGTAGTTTAGATAGGACTTTTGAGTCTCCTTTGGTTCTGCTAAACTTCCTGTAAGCGCACTACCCTGTAACTGTATGGGGTGACCGGTCCATGAGGCCTACTGTGTTATGTTAAAACAGTGGTGACCTCTGGAGATGAGGACCGGTAGCGCTGAGCCTCATTGATAGAGAGGTGCTTGGAGAAGTTATCCATCCATGTCCTTGTGTGATTGGATCCAGTGCAGTTATATATGGTGAAAGGAAGAACCTGCTGGGCACGTACTCAAGAGGACCAGCAGTTGTAGGTACGTCAGGCAAAACCCTGATGAGTGTTTCTGAGAGGAGACCAGAGTGTGGCTCACATGATGGCAATGTCAACAACATCCATTGCTGTGAGAAGATTTGATGGTTCCCCCATGTCAAAATCCACAGGTGAGTCAAGCAGATGAAGGCTGATCTCCCCGAGGCATCTCTTGCTTCTGAGTCACATTTTGAGCGTCAGAGTTTCAGGAGGAAGTTATCTTGAGTTGTGTTATCCGCCAACTGTCCTCAAATGAAGGGGGTACGTGAAGTTTACTTCCCTAAAAAGAACAACTGTACGCTAAAGTGGTGAAATCTCAAGTATTGACAATCAAGAAATGTAGGCTTTCATTTCCTTCTTTTGTTATTTTTGCTGAAGGTTGAATGTTTCAGTCATTATCAATGAAGGCACAGTACTAAACCAAAAAATGATTTATGATAACTTTCAGTTTACTCTCACTCTCATGTTGCAGTGGACGTCCTGTAAATCCGTTGCAAGAAACACCAGAAAAAGATTTCTGCTGAAGTCTCCCAAAGTATGACATTAAGAGAAAAAGAAACAGGCTCATGTATTCTGTACCATAGAGAGAGGCCATAGCAAGTGCTTTCATTTAATATGTATTGGGTTATACAAGCCAATAAAACAGGACTTGGTGTACCAAGTTAAAAGTCATGGCACACATTGCGCAGGGCTTATGTGAAAAGGTTTACAGTTGACTCCATCCAGTAGGGTGACCAGACGTCCTCTTTTCGAGACCTAAAAAATGCGTCCGACAGGGATTCCAAAATCGTCCGGGATTTTGCCTCGTCGGATATTTGTGTTTCTCTGCTTCTTTCACAAACTAGTTATCAGGTGCTTACACGTTTTGGAAAGGGCATTTCCCTTACGTTCCACTTTCTTGCGCGTGCTCTGACTGTAGACAGAACTGTCATTGGTCGGCTGCCTTCCCAGTGTTGCCAGATGGGATAATTATCCTCCAAATACGATCATTTTTAGCCTTTGATACGATACGCCATATCCAATCTGGCAACACTGAGCACCTTGCAGCCTCCATTAGTTACATCGTTCACAATAGTACATGACACCCAGGGCTGTAGTGGAGGGTAATCGCACATAAACGCCGTTGACCCACCTCTGGAATTATGGAAAGAGGGTTTGACGCACCTCTAAATATAGTTTACACACCTGTAAATTGCGTTTACGCACGTTAAAGTTCCCCGGGCCTTGTATTCTGCCGTTGGAATAATCACAAATACTTTTGTTGTCATTTTAAAACACCTACATTTCAAATTGTTTAACATTTAAACGCTGTAGTCTGAATCATTTTCATCTACACTGTAATATGGTCTGTGACCCTCCAATCAGTGCCTTGGCTGCAATCAGGATCCAGGACGTATGTAAACACATACACGTTGTGAATTAACCTGCCTGCCTACCTGTTCGGAATAGACTAATTAGATATCAATGCAATGGATATCAGGCGATTTTTGAGTGCTCCCACTCCAACAGATGCCCGCAAAAGGCCTCAAGAACAAAGTAAGACTGAAGAAGATCAATTCACGTTTTTAAATGTTGTTTTGGTACGGACAGCATCGCACTTAGACAGGGACCAATTCTATTAATAACGTGCTTGCAAATACGATGATGCAGCTAACAAGCCAGTCTTCCCGGTCCCATCTAAATAGGCCTAATAAAACGTAAATTATTTCAGCAATTGAAGATGCATGAGTGATTATTCTCACGCATATCGCTGTAGATTAGGCTAATTAATTGAAAATTGTAGACAGATTATATGCAAGTGTCGTATTTGTATCTACTTATGACTGTATTATTGAATAATGTGTGTATTGCTGGTACTGGAACATGGACATCTCAACAAATAGAGATAGCAGTTAGACGAGAAGGCAGAAGGGCCCTTTTCGGAGAAATCATATGGCGGACAGGACTTTTCTTATAAACCCCGATGCACAGATAACTTTTCTGAGAAATCATGAGGCAGACATGCCTTTTCTTATAAACCACATAGCATGCACACCTAGGCGCATTGGAGTGTCTGGGGGCTTTTTGGCTGCGTCATGGGCCTTCAGTTGGCCGCTTCTGCAAGGACATGCTTAGTCTGAGGGGCCATGGCGAGGTTACAGACTCCTCTAGACGCCTCTGCAAAAGCCACAAGGAAGACAATGTCCAGACACCATATATAAAATTATCACAGAAAACTGTGCACCATGCATCTCGATGTGGTTAAGTCTGATGACGTAAACAAAACAAACTGTGCAATATGCACATTGTTAAGATAGATGTACCTATTGTTCCCCATCTCGATGTGGTTAAGCCTAATGACCTAAATAGAAACCAAGAACAGGGCAGAACAAAGGGGGGGTTAAATCTATAAAATGGGGCACGGGGACTTAATGGTTGGGTTTTCTACTTGATCGCTCTAGCCATATGCTTAGAGTCTTTGAGATGTTCCATGGACCAGCTCAGCAGTAGTTATCTCCTCTGAATTAAGCCGTTCAGTATATTCATACCTACGTATTTGCCTTGAGAAGTTTCTTGACAACTCTTAGAATTTTCCACGACACAAGCCAGTTGGACATAGCTAAGTGGAATGTTTAAGCTTAGATATAGAATCTTCCATTTTCGCGGTTAAGGTCAAATATAAGTGTAGAAGAAAAGTAACAGCAGAACAGCATAAACCCGACCGGTGAGGCAGATGTATTTGTGAGGGAATGCGCAATCTGAGATGAGGCACAGCTCATTGCTGCCTCACTGTCTCCTGTCAGTTTGAACAGGACATGCGCAAATTAAGCGATTTTGATTATTGCAGTGCTTGCAATGATTGGAATCATGCAGAAAATAGATTTATAGCACAGATCAGATCCTAGAGGTCCCTTTCTTTTTTCTCCCCCTCCAGCCCCTTCATTGTTGTGAGGCCTACACATACTTTTCTTTACTGTTTTCTTGAAATGTAATGAACTACAAACACATGAATTCACTGTCATTGATTAAATATGACGTTAACTGATAACATAATGGAATATAGCCAGGACAACTTAACAGAGTTGCAACGCTTTGTGTTGGGTTGCTTCGTGTCAAGGTCTGTCAGATCACAAAATTCATAGTTTATCCACCTCTAATTTTACCACTACAGCCCTGATGACATCAGTATGTAAAAAAGATGTCAAAACTTTGTCGCTGGGAGGGGGCGGGGTCCCGCGACGAAGTGTCCTCTTTTTCACAAACTTAAATCTGGTCACCCTACCATCCAGTGATAAGCAGATGGTTGCTGTTTATGCAGTTCTTCCATTAAAAGTAAGTATCAAAGTGTCCCTGAGATGCATGTCTGAATGTGGTTCTACAGGAATAAACATGCAGGGTGCTGCAGGGATTTACTTGTTTTTCTGTAGCTGTTTGGCATTCTAAATTAACACAGAACCATTATTTTTTTGCACCCCCATGCTAAACACTGAGGGCGACAAGACTGTCGAAACATGTCTGTCTATAGTGTCTAATGAACAGGTGATATCCTTCTAGTATTCTCCTCAGTTCTCAAATATAAAGCAACATAGGGTTGGGCATTAGCATAATGTGTCAGTAGCAATGGCTTTGACTTGACATCTCTGGGTCCTGTCCTGAGCTTTTCAAGTGCTGAGATGAGTGGCTGACTTCACCTGGGATCCAGATGTGCCCTCTTATAACTAATCACTATAGGAGCGGTTCCAAGTAATACACATCTGATACAAGACTGTTCTGACTCAGAAATACTTACTCATAACTCAGCAATGCCCCACACAACATTTCAACCTCACTACCTCTTTGTATACTAGGCAGTGTTTGTAGGATGTTTAAAAACGACCTGCTTTGGCTCACACAGAGGATTTTGAACCAAGATAAGTCTCTTAATGAGGCAAAGTACAAGTAAGTCGAGGAGGTGTACGTGTCAAGTGTTGTTGATGCCTAAGACCCCTCAGTTTTGGGCTCCACTTTGTGTTGGCACTGATGCCTATCTCCACAAAGCACCCATAACTGAGGATGCTGAGACAAGCCACAACCTGATCCAACAGGGGAGTCACTGCAGGGCATCAATGGGGGCATATGGGAATGTTCACACTTCCACCAACCCAGACCGGTTCTATTCGGCTTCCTGAATTACTCAAGTAAATAGGTTTGCTAAATAGCCTGTAGGGTGGGGGTTCCACTGATTACAAAAACAATGACTTCACCCCAGGCAGCAGAATCATTTCCCACACAGGCCAAAACCGAAACTGAACTAAGATCTGTCACAAACCATAAAATAGGATATTGGATATAATTTATTATTACCCAATATAGGGCTGGTGATAATCAATTAAACTAGCATGTTTTACAGGGACGTGGAAGTGACACATAAATAACAAATCAAGAAACGGAATGTAAAAGTAAACATTGCGTAAGATTAATTACTAATATGTCTACCATGTTTCGTGATAGTTTTATGATAAGGCTAGCTCAGTTACAAATTGCGCAACCCTGTAATTGCCACACAGTTACAGGGCAGGCTCATGATGTCCTTGCATGTCTCTATACTCACCTTACGAGAGCACCTGCCACAGGCTGCATACCAGTTATGAACAACCTCGACGTTTGCTTATAAGGATACAACAACTGTTGAACAGCGACAGATTAATATACACGGGAAAAAACACGTTCTCAGAGGTTTTTACTTTTTAATTAACATAATATTTTCAACCAATTCAGCTGGACTACGTGAGTGCGTACTGGTAAGACATTCCTACGTAACCATTTGTTTTTCAAAGCTAAAGCTGTTCTCCACACCCTCTGAAGACGTCTGTCTCTGCCCAACTTCACGTCTCTCGTAGACTCATTCACTCAGGTGGTGACTGAACTCGTTGCTGCTGTCTTCGCTGCTGCTCAGCAGACATGTTCTTTTGACCGAGGGGAATAATTTCTTAACTGAAATGCCCGAAGTCACATGAATTTAATTCAAGCCTTCGGTCGGTAAGTAACTCACCTCCGTATACAGTCCCGAAAAGTTTATTTGGTTGTTCTCATTTTCATTGCGAAACTTGAGAAGCGTCCATGGTTATTTACCAGTTGGCTACCGATACATAGTGTACAAGTGTGCTCTTATTTACTCTACACTGTTGTGGAATTTGGACGAAAATATTTTATTTGTGAATAAAAGAGTTACACTACATATGGAAGTGTATTCATGTTATCAATTCAGAACGGTATGCCACCGACTAGCCTACACTCTCTCCTTTCTTTGTAAACTTGTCTTTAGATTCACTTTTCTTATACAGTACAAATTTACAAGAGTGTAAGATACATCGAGAGTTTGACATTGTTGTGTTTTTAAAGATGAACTGTTTTCCGAGTGCTGGTAACTCAATGACAGAAATGTATGGCAACAAGAACACTAGGCTTATGCTTAGAACAGAAGTAATCTCTGTTCAATGTGTCATTGGTATTGGTATGTTGTCTCAATTTCTAAAGTTACGCAGGGCATATGTATGTGTTTGCCTTACGTCCCTCCCTTAAACGTTATGATTTGCATGATTTAAAGTTGCAGGCTTCAGGTGACTTCACGTAGACAACGAGAATGAACAACAGATGAAAAGAAAAAAAAACCTTCCAGAAGTTATTGTGATTTTATTTGTTGAACACAAATAAACTACTTCTCTCTCTGTCTCTGTCTCTGTCTCTGTCTCTTTCTTTGTTTGCAGCCAGTGGAGTGTGCAAGATGGCCAGTCAGAACCAGTGCTACCATGGCCAACTCATGGGCTTCTTCTACAACAACAGCAATCAGACCAAAGATAACTGGGGCTCCACTCAACTCATATTGGTGCAGTGTGTGGGCTCCATATTCTGTTGCTTCATTCTGGTATCCAATGTCATGGTCATTGCGGCTGTCATCACCAACAAGCGCTTCCACTACCCCTTCTACTATCTCCTTGCCAACTTGGCCGCCTCAGACTTCCTAGCAGGGATTGCGTATGTGTATCTCATGTTCAACACAGGCCAGGCGTCCAGAAAGTTAACAGTGCAAGGGTACTTCATACGGCAAGGGCTGCTGGACACCAGCCTCTCAGCTTCCCTGGCTAACCTCTTGGTGATAGCCCTGGAGCGTTACATCTCTGTCATGAACTGGAAGGTGCACAGCAACCTCACCAAGCGGCGAGTGACGCTGTTGATCGTGTTGGTGTGGGCCATCTCCATCTTTATGGGGACCGTGCCCAGCCTTGGCTGGAACTGTATCTGCAGTCTGGAGCTGTGCTCCACTCTGGCACCAATCTTCAGTCGGAGCTACCTAATCTTTTGGTCTGTGTCCAACCTGGTGGTGTTCCTGATCATGGTGGTGATTTACGTGAGGATATACACCTATGTCATGAAGAAGACGTTGGTTATGACGCCCCACACCAGTGGATCTATAAATCGCAAAAGGACGCCGATCAAACTCATTAAAACAGTGATGACAGTGCTGGGTAAGTTCAGGATCCTTCAGTCTTTTCATCCGAGTTGTGGAGTGCATTAGCTCTGAGCAAATACGCAAGACACAACTGATATGGTCTTTGAAGGCTTCATCTGAAGACCCCCCTTTCTCTGTCCACAACAATATTGACAAACTATTTAGAGATTCATTGAGAATTCACATTTTGATTAGATTTTACAATGAAAGCAATCACTAAGTTCTAATTAATCTGAAAAAGCACTAACTTGGTGATTTCCTAAACTCAAAGGTAAGGATTTTAATGAGATTGCTTTTTAAGCTTATTTAAATCGCTTATCGGCCTTATAAGAGAGAGTGGTAAGTGGCATGTTGTTTATTTTCTAATTGAGGAACCTTTTCATTTATGCGCCATCTCGTTGTGCAAGTGATAGGTGATGGCATGCTTAATCAAGTAACCAGATAGCAAGGTTTACATGCAGTCTTATCCATGAAAGCCTAGAAAATGGCTCTTTGCATTGCATTAGTGAATATAAAAGAAAATTAACTTGGGAGCACAGCTATTTAATAAATGCATTGCCAGAAGAATTCACTGACACACTGGTACATTTAGATGAGTGGCAAATGTTGACATCTGCTTGGTTCCCTATTAAAACCTTCATCAGACCACAAATAGCCCTTTCATGTAATCAAATAACTCTTATCCCTTTAATTGGTCGTACTGTAATGCAGTTTGTCTTGGCAGTGAAAGACGTGATGCCATTATCCACTCTCCACCGCAGCGAAGCCTCAGCCCCCTGTTTTAACACTAAAAATGTGCCATGGGACATTTCATCCTCTCAAGTGCTCACACTCAAAGAGATAATGAGACCACTAAAGGTGTGTGTACAACAGGATATGCTAGGTCAAAAAACAGAGTCAGACCTTGTCTTCCTCCTCCCCGCCCTCTACATAGTGTAGTTGTACAGGTCAAACAGGTAAGACAGATTTCAATCAGCTATAAGCCAGAGTTAGGTTTCTTCCCCCTTTTTCATCTTGGTAGTGCTCCCATTGAACAATATGTGAAATGTGCCATGATCAAATAGTTTTTGGCTTCAGTGTAATTTTGGGCGGCTCTTGTGTTGATTCAGCTGGGTTTCCATTGTTCTTTGTGTCTCAGAGTAAGATAAGCTGAGAGTGAAGAACTGGAGGAGTTGTCTTCTATTATACACAGAGTGTCTTCTGCAACACTGTGTAATTATCTCGCACAAGGCCACTGCTAACGCTGCCTGAAAGCTGAACAGAAACACCCCAGTGGTTTCCTTAGCGATGCACTATCGTGCAGCCCTTGAGTCGTGTTTAAGTTTTGTGGATTTTTGGAGAAGTGTGTGGTTGATATGACTACCCAGATCTATAAAGCAAACATGCTTCTGTTTTTTTTTTGTCTCTGAGATTCTCTGTGGCCTAAATGTTGCTCTAAACCACAATGGAATACAATTCAACTTAATCCTACTTCTTTTATCCTATTTCTTATTCTTTATATTGCAATGTCAAATTTAACTCTCAACAAACTGTACTCCTTTTCAAGTTGATGTGGTTATATACTGTCTTTTACCACAAGCTCTTGCTCATCTCGTCCCACCTATATTCATTTTAAATATAGTCAACATACATCAGAGGACACTAGGCAGCAGATACTGAAAAAAGTCCTACCTCTAAAAAAAACCCCTAACGAGCTTCATAGGCCTCCACACATACTTGACATATTCGAGTGATAAACCGTTATGCCTCATGATAAAAGAGAGGAGTGGATACAAACGAGCACGAAGGAATCCTCGCCTCTGATCTGTTTGCGGGAAGCTCAGAATTTGTAGCCAAAGCAACCAGCCCCTTGGAAGCAGATGTTCCCAAAGTGCTTGGGCCATTTTGCTGTAAAAAAAAATTCTGACAGGACATTTACAGCTCAGGGAGAAAACAGCAGCTGTGTGTGGTTGGAGTAGCCAGAATGTTTCATCAGGGCCCCATAGATGTTATAAGCACACTGGACAGGTGTGGCAAGATTGGTTGGACCACACTGTGTGGAGAATAAAAAACTCTGTGTAAAACTAAACCTATGAGCCCAATTACCAGTGTACTTATACATTCAACTAGTTATTCTTTACAATAAGTTAAGAGTTCCATGTTTCAAAAGGTTCATTGGGTGTTGTCTCATTTCCCCCGTGTCCCTTCACCCCATAAAACTTCAGCTGTAATGCTACCTGCTAGGATGTGAAATGGAGGTAAGATAGGTGTGACGTTGTATGTTTTTGCAGGACAAGCTTCATTTTCATCATGCCAGTGTGATTTATGGGAAAGCTGTGTGTCATAGGCAAGCAGATGTATCTGAACACAAGTGAACAGAAGTGCAGCAGGATATACTGAATCAATCTTAAAGCCTTCCTTAAAACAACAGCACTATTTCACAGTGACTCTGCAGGATGCATATGGTCAACTATACACAGCAATGTTCATTTGCATTCATAATTAGCAGACTCTTCTTCCCACTTCCAACTCTTACAAATTGTTCCCTCTCTTGGCTCCAGAAAGTACTGAACTGTGAACATCATCGCATAGTAGGATCTAGTTTGGAACCTGAACCCAGAGCCTGTCACCCTGAAAAGCCCTTTGATTGCCCCCACTAGCCTGCATGTTTTGGATCGCTTGAATGCTTGCGTTGAAAAGCCACAACAGGTATGCAGCCTAGACTTGCGCGCAGCTGAATATTTGTGTGTGTGTACAGATTTAAGATGCATTATGTGGCAGAGCTCAACCAAAGCATATAGCTTGGCTATCCTGAGTCAGGTTTGATGATCACGTTAATTGCTGGCCGTGCTTGATGTCTTGTATGAGCCATATGAATGGCATTGCATCTTTCAGAGAGCAAAACTGAGCACAAACTAAGAGAGGCCTTCTGAAACCTTCACATATGTTCTAAACATGCTTGCCCTCCATTCCAGATGTTTTTAATAAGATTAGAGGGAATGAATGTACACTTAAATAAGGAGTGCACCAACAGAAAAAAAAACCCACAGTGCAACCCTGTTTGATGGGGTTTTGTAGTAAAAATCTGAGTAGCCATTTTTTTTTCATTCTTGCCCTCTCTCTCAAGCTTCACAATGGTAATGAAAACGGGAGCTTTTCACTCAGTGTTTGTTGCATTTTTTAGCCAGCTTGGGTTGCAGACCGAGGGGTGTGTTCTCAGGCGTCTCGCCGTCAGGGTACAGAATTACCTTTGTTCTGCTGCCTCTGAGCGACTCCTATCAGACAAGCCTTGACACGCTCTTCCTTTCAAAATCTCTCCAGATTCTCCGGTTTGTGTCAGAGCAAGTTCAGTTTTTGCACTCATACGGGCGTATGGTCAGTGACACAAAGCAAAAGCATAGATTTGGTGTCTGGGTGTGTTTCTGCCAAACTGAAATAATCCGAGGACCATCTCATATTCTTAGAAAAACTGTAAAAGCAGGATAAGTATTCTGGGCCACACTTCCAAAAAAGTTGTCTGAAGTTATTAAGCAACACATGGCAACGTACCACTTGTAAGCCGACAGTAAATAGGCACTGCTGGACAGAAGTTTATGTGCCTTGATAGCTAGAAGTTATGAAACCATTTGAGTACACAATCATATTATTGAACAGATGTTAAAAGGACCATTTATTTCTTCTAGAGGACTGTTGACTTTGATGTAAAGTAGATTTGAAAAATAGCTAATTTAATTGTGTGTCTGTGTGTGTGTTTGTTTTCCCTCAATGTATTCATCCATATGCATGTGTATGATTTTGTTTTGTGTGTCTGTCATTGTGGGCATATATCTCTTTGTGTTTGTGTGTACATTGGTGCCTATGTGGTTTATGTGTATGGGCTAATGAGCATGTGTTCATGTCTTTTTCTCTCTCTCTCTTTCTCTTTCTCTTTCAGGGGCGTTTGTTATCTGCTGGACTCCTGGGCTCATTGTGCTGCTGCTGGATGGCCTGGACTGCGAGCGCTGTGAGGTGCTGAAGTTTAAGCGCTGGCTGCTCCTGCTCGCCGTGCTCAACTCTGTCATGAACCCAGTCATCTACTCCTACAAGGACGAGGAAATGTGGACGACCTTTAAGAACCTCCTGCGCTGCAACTGCAATGGCACACGCCGGCAGAGGTCATCCAGGGCCAACATTCGCCCAGGCCAAGAGTCAGGGAACAGTTTGAGGCTCTCAGAGGACAATAAGAACTCCGGGCAGGAGGTGCTGAAGGCCTAGGAAGGGAACTTTTGGGTCGGACTCTCATTAAGGACAGTTGAGAGGAAGAGCAGTAATCCAGTCAGCCATTTTTTCCAATGAGATTCATGGTCGTCACACCCACACAAAACAGACAGAGTTTGGAGGTTTGTGAACAAGTCTGTAAAAATATTGGGTGTGTTTATGGACTGAAAAGGTGACAGTACATTGTAAAGTGTGCAGAAGTACATTTCTTCCTCCATTACCCCCCCCCCCCCCCCCCCCCCCCCTTAAAGACAATTTTTATTTCAATTTTTTTAACCTTTTTTTCTACCCCATCCCCTAACCTGAAGTCAGTCTTGGAGAATGCAGAAAATACCCCATGTGGTTAATACAAACAGTTGCCTATTCATATGAAGTACTGTACTATATTTTTCTTTCTAAGTATTTGGGGTTGTGTTCTAAGGTACTATACTGATCCTGTGTCTATATACGAGCACTTAAATGTATTCTTTCCTATTTCCTCACAATGAGAAATGTAAACTTCATTCTGGTCGAGCAAGTCTTACGCAAACTCTTTCATGTAAAAAAATTGTACACGCATTTAACTAGATACATAATGCTAGCATCTGGATATACATACTTGCCTGTCTATAACAGACATGCATGTACTGTGTAACATGACCGGTGAACGTGTTCGTAACTCCTGCATTTCAAGTGTCTGCATGCTTGGGCAACATTCCACCTGGCACCTTGTGGCTCCTCCCTTAACTATTATGTTTTATCTCTATCTTTTTCACAACCGTCTCAAACTTCTCTTTTTCATCTCTCTCGCTCTCTCTCTTGCTTTCTGGTTCAATTTTCGTTTATCTCTCAATTTCCGCGACTTGGTAGCCACGGGGAGTGGCAGCTCACCTGAGATTATGGCCATGTGCCATAGCTGTGTTTGCAATTCACTGGATTTCAATTGTCTGCATTGGCTTCTAGAAGCATGACTGGAGCCGACGTCATGCTTCTGAAGAATGCTTGGAATCAGGACACACAAGTTTGAAATATTTCTTAACTTACATCACGGTGGTATAAAACCCTCAAAGTAACATATCTCGTCATCTCAAGCTAACATATCTCGTCATCTTCTCGTCAAATAGGCCATCTTCTCGTCAAGTAGGCCTATATTTTGGGCCAAAATCTTGGGAAGTCGTTAGTTGCTGTGATGGAGTGTATTAAAGTAATTTGTTCAGTTGTTGCCTTATCTGTAATGGCCTGTCCCCGTCTCCACTGTGAGAAAGGGTTAGAATGCCTCCTCGGCTCCGGGTTCCCTGCTCTGATAAACAGGATGGCACACATGTCCTATCTAGATGATGAAATGGTGGTGATAAATCTTTCAGCTTGCGATGTCCCACTACAAAATGACCTGAAGCTGAGTTTGTGGACGTGGGCTCTTCGCCTCTGGTAAACAGGAAGAGTGCGTGTTTAGCAGACCATGAGACGAACTATACACACACTCATCCTTGAACCTCCCACTGTAGGAAAATGTACAGTGTCTGTGTCAAGGTAAAGTGACCCGTCTAGGATGAGCTGAGCCCCAGATTGTTGCAGAAAATTGCATTTTTCTGAAGGAGGCTCTCTTCAGCTAATTTGTTTTACTCTGAAGGACAAAGTGAGCACTCTTGGTTGCCATGGCATCAGTGTGATTATTCTTGGCTGCCTTTTTCTGCGGTGCACAATGACGTCACACATGTCCTTGACTCAATATGCTGTGACATGTCATAGTTTACTGCTATAACCTGCATTTTTGGACATCACTGCAAGCCGTGGAGAGCACCTTAGCCCTCCACTTGCATTGTTGCTTGTTTCATGCTGTAAAGACAATGGTGAATGGAGTATAATTTGCAACTCCATTTACTTGTAGTACTGTAAAACCAATTTACTTTGCCTATTGTATAATGTTTGTATGAGAGTATTGTCGGATGTGTGAAACAGAAATGGGCATTAGCGGGGCCCTATTTTCTGTGATGTATGGGTGGTGACGAATGCCACCAAGAACTATTTTTTCAGTCCAGGGCTGTCCTGGCTCACTGCTCACTCACAGTCATCACTGGATCTAGTAAGGACTGAATCAGATACCCAGACATTTTTATTTTGAGGAATCCTTGACACTGATGGCTGCCAAGATCAAATTCATATTTAAGAGTAAATCGGTTTACTTACATTTCCATCATTTCAAGGCTGTTTTCATATTATGCTGTAAACTCGTGCCCTATTTCTGTGGGGTGTCTGTCACTCTTATGGTACGAACCAAAGCTAAAAGTCTGGAAACTCTGCATAATCTCTGCATAAACTCTGTTTAGTCCTTTGGCAGATGGCATATTAACATGTATTTAATGTGTCCTCATAGTTTAGTCAAAAAACTAATCCTGATTTTTGTATTGACAATTTACTTTTCAAGTACTTCTTTTCCTGATGTGAGGAAGCTTTCTTTTGGAATATCTATAGGCCCTGTGTATGTGCATGTTGAAGATCTGTTAGAAACATGAGATATGGTTAGGCTTGTTTATCTTTCAGACCACTGGGCTGAAGAATCATTTTCTTTCTATTTATTCAGAGCATTACCTTTTTTCCAGCTGAAATAAAACCAACTCACTCAAGCTGGCTATTTGCTTGAACATGTTTGAAATATCACACAGCAATAAGTCAGCGAGTTTCTCATAATCACCAAATGAAAAAGACTTGGAATTTTAATTGGCTTTTAAATGGGAGAGTGTTCAGTGAAAAAGAAAAAGAAAATCTGGCAGGCACACCACATTGGGTTATAGTTTAATTAAGGGAACCGTTTTGGCAGCTGAGGCCTTTTCCCAAATAGACAAAAAACCTTGCCCACCCCAAACCTACCCTGCCTGCTGCCCAGATCCTCAGACAGGCATGGTGAAGTGCATTCTGGAGACCTATTCCAAAGAGCGGTTTTGTAGTTAAGTGTCTTTAAAATGTCAATAAAATTTCACAGTTGGAAGGAAATGTTGGCTGTGTCCTTGGGGCCGTGATTTTAATGCTATTCACTTTCACTCTCAGATACACCATAACCAATAAGATTTTAAAGGTATTCATGACTGTGGCATAACCAAAGCTATACATCATTCATGATGAAACACCAAACTGTTCAGATGGACATATTCAATTTCAGAATTGCTCAATGGTGCTTACCATTTGACAGAAAAGCTTAATTTGGACTCTGGAAAATGTAGATAAATGACCACAGGTCAGTAAAAAGCACCCAGTCCATTCCCACTCCAACACACACACGCAGTTTTCTGTGCTGGATGAAATGGACGGAAGCCCTGCACCTAGAGGGTGCCATGGTGGGTGAAGGCGAAGTGAGTCTCCTGGGCGGAGAGGTCGGGGGGGGGGCGTCTTTGTTTGATTAAAAGAGGCCACTTCCACTGATTTAACAATTAAGGGGCTACTGGAGCTAAAAGCCCAGCTCTCCCACAGGCAGAAGAAGTCAGTCCCTGGCAAACGCACCTGGGTCCAGTAGCAGAGCAACATGTCTCTGTGTGGCGCCGTACTCGCATCCCTTCTCCTGGTGAGTGCCACTGTTGGTTTTGGTACAAATGCAACTTATTTATTTGAAGATAGGTTTTAACCATTACAATTAGTATGAGGTTTTGGTACCTTAATAATGAATGCCTCATAGTGGGAAGCAGTCGCAGACTTGTGGTTTGAGAGGTTTTGTCACCGTCTCATGTTTTGTGATGTGCTGCCATATTCAAGTGGGTTATCTTGTTGATTTTAAATGTTCAGAAAATATTTATTTGGTTCCTTTTTGCCATGAAAAGGAAGACTACTTTGGATTCAGTCGTCTGAAATTGGGGGACGCCCTTGCTTTGTTTGACAAACTGAAACACTCGTTTCAGCTTTGTTTGACATGTCAGAAACACTCGTTTGGAATTATGTGCGACATGTCGAGTGTGTTGCACCGAGGCAAACAGCATGGGAGCCTGTCCACAGTGGCATCCCAAAGCCGCTATTTGCGAACTCAAGAGGGCAGATGTGTATGGAAAACACAATATCCTATCAGCAAATGATTCATTTTCAGGGAACTTATACTGTATGTGGCTAATGATGTGTATGAATGTGTTTGAATATGTGTTCTTGCGCAGTGAGTCTGGGATATTTACTTCTGTGTTCTGTAATGGATGGGTCATGTGCATATGTAATCAGATGTGAAATTAAGTCTCTCAGTAAACAGAAAATTCTTTAGCTGCAGAATGTGTATGATTGTTTTTGATGATACGGATAAACAAGTTAATTTCCCCCCATCAGGCTGTTGATTGCTGGCATGACCTCGACAATTCAGAATACGACTGCTGGCCCATGTCTGAGCCCAATGATTACAATATGATAAGCTGTGGAGGTGAGAATATGAAGAGTGTTTAATATCATGGAGGTAGAGTTGAGTGCGTGTATTTTCATTTATAGTTGTTTCTGTGATGGCGAACACGCCAATTGCAAATGCAAACACAGAGGCACATTGGGTGCAGTCTGAAGTGTGTTTGTATGAGTAACATTTGTAACATTTCACAGACAGACTATCCAACACTTGGCCGTGACCTTTTGTAAACTTCATCAGGAATGTACATTATCTTGAATAATAAATACAACATGTTCTGTTAGGAAACATCATGAGACATTTTATGATAGTTTTAAATGCCTTCGATATCTATGACCAGGAAAGTAGGTGATTTTTTTTTTGTTTTTACTTTGTGCCCTTGTGATACATCAGGACTGGAGATGGCTTGGGTCCAGCGTCCTCCTGAGAAAGTAACGGAGGGAGAGGAGTTTAACGTCACCTATTCAGTTACGGCTGCCGACTCCTTCTATGATTACGCTGTGAAAAACAAGATTTTCCAGTTCAGGTAATCCTGCAGCATAATAGATCTGATACCGTAGTTCAAACATGACATTTAGAATGAAATTCAAAACAATTCACTGCTCATCACCTGGCTAATATTTGCTTGACATGGACAGAGCTACATTGTGAGGGCAGGATGTCCTTCTCTGCTTTCTGTTGCTCCTCTTTTGACATATTGAGAAAAAAGATAAACACTGTGCAAACCACACAGACCTGGATGCACGAAAAAACGAACAAAAAAACTGGTCTATCCATGCCGCCCATTGCAGTTTCTCCATCGCATAATTATTCCTCTGTATTCTGTTTGAAACAGCTGGTAGCACTTTGGTACTTGGTGGCATAGGGTAAGAAATAAAGCCCGCCGTCACTCTTGTCTGATTGGAGGTTCTTGTTGCCTGTGCTCTTTCCTTGTAGCGACCCCTCGGAGGCCAAACGCTTCTGTCACGAACACGAGTGTCCCGCTAACTGGAAAAACGCAGACGAGCACAACTGCTGTGTGTACCACGCCAACATCCACTCCTGCCCGCTCGCCCTCATGGTCAGTAATGCTGGGGTGCAGCCCACCCATGCCCTTAAGTCCATGCCCAAGAAAATGTTCTACTGGAAGACAGAAAAGATATGAATGTTTGTTTTTTTTTTTAAAGAGAAAAACTTTTACTCTGGGTTTTTTGTTCCCGTTTGCTTTTCTGTGGGCTTTGTGTGCAAGTGTGTGTGTGTGTGTTTGCGTGTGTGTGTGTGTGTGTGTGCACATACAAGCAACAACAAGCAGCTGGGAGTCATTACGCACACACACACGGCCCCTGGCTGTATAATTGTCTAGCTGCTGACAGTAAAACATTTGATTATTGTGAGAAGGGCTGCAATCCTACAAGTATGGCTCATCAGCGGTGCGAACACAGGCTTTAATTAGCCCTTGTTATGGCCCTCTCCTCGCGAAGGACCCAGGCCTCTCTTCACTGTGTACATAAGCCGTGACCTTTGTCTGAAGAGCGGGTCAGTTGATAAGAGAAAATTGCTTTTGATTGCCATAAGCTCTGGCTATAAGCGCCTCTGTCTCTCTCGTTGGTGTTATCTCACTGCCTCCCTCTCGTTGTGTGTGTGTGTGTGTGTGTGTGTGTATATATGTGTGTGTGTATAAATGTGTGTTTTCTCAAATAGAGGCAGGGAGGTATATGTGGACCCTGGATTCCAGATGATGGGGAGATTGTGACGCACACAGTTTCTAAGGCAGGGAAGATGAGTCAGCAACTCTGGACCTCAAAGGTGATGACCTTAACACCCAAATCCCTTCACCCATCTATCTCAAAATTGATGATATGTAATATTTCCAAAATGAAAGTTATTACATTCTGCTTAGTGGGGTAATTAAGTGCGGTACTTTACTTTATATTTTTTTGTAGTCTTGACACATGACTAATTGCAAAATTTTTGCTTACTACAATCTTTATTACATAGTTTTGCTGTACAACTCAGTAGTGTAGAAATCCCTCACACTCTCCCAGTTCTAACTGAGGAATGTTGTTTGTTGCTTTGATTTTGCACAGGTGGTACTGGTGCACTTAGGCATGACCTCCCTCATTGCCCATATTAAAGTTGGACAGATGCACGCAGCCCTGGAGTCCAAGGTCGTGGTTGTCAGTGCACAAGGTCAGCATTGGACTGTTGATAAGGTGTCCACTGCATCATCATCATCATCATTTTGAAACATAAATAAACAGAACAGAATAAATCATGGAACGTTGTCAACCTGTGTTGACAATTGCTCATGTTGTCCTTTCTGAGACTAGTGACAAATTGCCTCTAGCTAAAAGCTAGTCGTGGGGTGAATTTGCGTATGCTCAATGTACAGGTCAAATAATTGTTTAGTGTGTTAGGAGAAAAGGAAACCTGAAACATTTCCTTCTGGACTTCTCGTGACTGTTGTGTGTTTGCTCTCTCTCTCCCATGTGTGACAGTGTGTGGAGATAACATCTGTGAGCTGGAGGAGAGCTGCTTGAATTGCCCGGCAGACTGTGGTGTTTGCCCCATGTCCATGTCCATCAAAGTTGCCATCGGGCTCCCCGTCACCCTCTTCTTTAGTGGCTTCATCTTAACCATAATGGTGAGTCGACGCCCAGCGTTTGAGAGTTTGACCCCGTTGAAATCTCTGTTTTGTTTTCATCAAAGGCACAGTGTGTAATTGAAAGGCACATAAAAACAGTGCGATGTGAATGAGTAAATACTGGCAAGCTCACATTTCCATTGACGATGCTGAGTTTTACATGGGTCCCATATGTACACGTCAAGAGCACTGTGTAGTTTTGTAAGTTGGCGCAAACAAGAATTACTCACTTGAGGCTTCAGAGAAAACTTGAAAGCGTTTGGTAGGCGTAATGTGAGTTGTTTTTTTGTTCTTGTTATAGTGGATTCAGTACCAAAAGCAAAAGATGTTTTGGGATGAGAGCTGGATCATCACCTACAACAGCATCATGTTTGGTGAGACAAGGCCTAAAAGCAGTTTAACACCAGCTGCCCTTCCCTTACCTAACACTAGACATGCACACACACTTCTTACTGATGAAAAGGCACATTAGCTATCAATTCTATGACATATCTCCAGTTTAACAGAACTCCTCACAGCCCTTAAGAACCTGTCTTTGAAGCAAAGTGTTCAGGTTTTGTTCAAACCCTGTAGCTTTACAAAGAAGCAAGAAACCGACTCTGAGGACACGGGGCTTAATCCAAACTTTGAAGGAACCTTCACCAATGGTACCCCACACAGCTAACACTCGCTCTACTCTGTTGTGGTGTAGGTAAACTGTGCCACTATGGCTTCTGCAGCACCGCCAGCCTGCAGCCGGTGAAGAGCAACTCCAGCGTGAGCCGAGCCACAGACGTCACTGTCTGCACGGTCATGAATTCAGGGTTCAAACCGGGCTTCATCCAGCCAGGCATTTAGTGAGTTCTACCCTCATAACAGGCCTCATGTAGCACAATTGTACTGCTGGGTTGTAGCTTGTAACGGTGCAGTCAGTTAATTATGAGTCTATGATGTTTATTGGCATGGGAGAGGCATTAGTCATGGGGTAAGTTTGCATTAAGCAGCAGTCACCTTAAATCTTTAAAACTCATCAAGATGAGTGTCCCCAAATTGGCACCGAAGCTTACTGGCACTTAGAAACTAAACTGTTAAATTGTCTGACTTGAGGGTAAATGCAGTGGAAAGAAACAAACCTCGGGGGTGTTATCTTTGGTTTTACAGAGGAAGCAATCATGTTTACAGGCTTTAAATACAATGCACCGTGGGTTAGTAAACAGCAGGATACAAACTTCCATTGCTGTTTTTGTTTTCTGACAGTGATGGCAAAACTGTGGCCGTGAAAAACATCCAGAAGAAGCACTTCACCCTCTCCAAGACCATCAGGAAAGAGGTGAAAGAGGTTCGGTGAGTGGAACATTTAGCTGGGTTATGGTCTTACTCCATTCCGTCCTTTGTGCTGTCTTACAGTGGATGATGACTAACAACCCTATGTTTGGTATCTATTTCTGCAACAGCTTGGTTGTATCGTTACACACATATATCTTTTAGAGATTCATGCAGTCAAATACAATACCCTTTCACAAGCCATATAGGCACTTAGCATACAGAAACCGATAACACACAAACATGTGTTCTGTGTGCCTTTGTGGTCTGTCTAATTTCAGTCTCTTCCTTATAGTCCACTGTAAATATAAAGATTAAGCCTCGGGTATCTTGGAGATATAGTCTGTATCCTGATGGGTAGTTCTGGTGTTTACAGTAACACAACCCCATATTTGAATAGCTACTCAGATCCTCAGAGTAGTATTTTCAAAAGCTAATACATAGCTTACTTAAGGCTCACCGAAGTCTGTTCTGTAGACTTATTTGCACTCAAAATACACCTAGGCAAAACCCATTGACGTATTTTTTGTTATTTGTTATGTCAGGGAACTGGATCACCCTAACTTGTGCAAGTTCATCGGTGGATGCATTGAAGTCCCATTTATCAACATCATCACAGAGTACTGCCCAAAAGGAAGTCTTGCCGATGTTCTTCTGAATGAAGACATCCCAATCAACTGGGGCTTTCGGTAAATCCCTCTGGAATTCAGGTCTTACATCCTTATACTTAAGCGTTCAGATATTTGTTTAAACCATTTCTGGGTGTGTGGTATGGAAGAACAAAAACCAGAGAGTAATAGCACAGGGGAAAGCTAACACTCTCAGAAACTAAGTAATGTCATCTGTGAATCTGATGTTGTTTGTTTCCCGGAAGTTGTCTTAAAGCCCTGGTATATGTTTAGTCATACATTGTAGGCAGCTGAAGTGTTGATTTTGTTTCCAGATTGTCTTTTGCCACGGATATTGCTCGTGGGATGGCCTACCTGCATCAGCATAGAATGTTTCATGGGAGACTTCACTCGAGAAACTGTGTAATCGATGACCGTTGGGTCTGCAAAATTTCAGGTGATCCAGGGCATCCACTTTGAACTACTGAGCAAAAACTCTGAACCCCATCCACCCGCAGTGTACAGAGTCCTCATAGAGAAAATAGCTCCCACCTATTGTTGTTATTGAATTCATTTGTTAATCTTGATGCCCTTTATCTTTATTTAGATGCCTTTATTTATAAGTTATTCACAATATAGGGATGGTAAACAGTATGTACTCTACATGTCTTTGGCTGTGTTAGTCCACTGGTCAGGGGTCAGAGAGGGACAGAGAGAGAGAGAGAGAGAGAGAGAGAGAGAGAGAGAGAGAGAAAGAGGAAGAGAGAGAGCGAGAGAGAGAGAGATTGATTGATTTGTCTTTTCCTAATCTTTAGACTACGGCTTAGAAGCCTTCAGGAAGGAGGACTTTGAGGCCATCAGTAACACATTCCACTGTGAGGGCCCCTACAGGATATACTGCGCCCCTGAGGTCCTCCTGGGGAGTAGTTTTGCCCTCACCGCACCAGCTGACATATACAGGTAAGGTATATGGTTTGTTTGCACCAAGGCATGGAGTATGTCAGTGAAGGGCTTTACCGTTTTCTTCAGGACAAATGTTTACCCATGAACTTGAATTACATAATGACATGCTGTCATGAGTCGTGACACACAAGGAAAGCGTTTATTTGTAATACATGAGGGATGTGTATACACCTAGTGTACATAAAGACTGTACAGGGGGCTGGAAATATAGCAATGAACCGTGCCATAACAAAGAGGTGTAAAAGGACATTTTGATATGAAAATGTGCCCTCTCCCCCTCCTCCAGCTATTCCATTATTTTAGTGGAGATTGCGTCCCGTAGTGATCTGATTTCTGTGAGTACGACGGCCTGCCTCATGAATTAATCATTAAAAGCAGGTACAGGTTCAAAGGGCAGTGAGTTTGTCATGACACCTGTCAATCATGCCACCAGGAGCAGACAGAGCTTGTGAAGTTGGACGTCATGTGGCGTCCGCAGCTTCCCGAGCTGAAAGCAGGAAAAGCTGACACCGACTGCCCTGATCAAAGCGATTACTGTGAGGTGGGTGACAAGAAATAGAGGATTTCCTATAAATGTTCACTTAAAGATCAGAATGTGCTAATGTAACTTTGTTAATTGCAAGTGTATACAGCATGCACATTCACATTTACTTCGTCTCTGATACTTGTGCAGCTCATCAAGAGGTGCTGGGCCCACAATGTTGCCATGAGGCCAACTTTTGAGCAGGTGAAGAAGTTTCTGGACAAAATGAACCCCCACAAAGTCAGCCCAGTAGACATGATGATGAACCTGGTAGGTTTTTGGCTGTCCTCTTATAGAAGGAAGAAGGAAAGAATGAAACCAAAGGTTTATCTAATTAGCAACACAAGTATACATAATTGAAAAGCATTGATATATTCCGTATCCTTTTTTTTTTCTTTAAATAAAGAATCATATTTTTGTGTACGCCCCTCTCCTCAGATGGAGAAGTACAGCAAGCATTTGGAGGCTATTGTGGCTGAGCGGACACAGGATCTTCTCCAAGAAAAACAGAAGACAGACCGCTTACTCTACAGTAATTTACAACATTCTTTTTTGGTCCACAGCCGCTCAAAAGCAGTCTAATGACATGGCAGGTGGAATGGTAGTAAGAACGTGAGAATGAAAGTAAGCTGCGCCATCTAGTGGGCTACCAAAATACTTAAATTGACAATCTTTTTCAAACTTTTGTGTATATGTAATTTTGTCAAGTCTTAAAATGGAAGTAAAGTGAACAGCCACAATTATTCACAGAGCTGCTAGCTGTTCTTTAGTCTTCTTTTATGTAGTGTAGCTTCAAACAAGAGAGGGGATAGGTCACCAATTTGACTCACATAATTGAACAAATGCAGTGTTGGCTAATTTCCTCAGGTATGTTACCAAAGCCGGTTGCTGATGATCTCCGTCAAGGGCGCACATCTGAGGCTCAGAGCTATTCCAATGCCACTGTTTATTTCAGGTGGGTGTTTCTCTGTACTGTACAGTGGTCAGTGGCCTAAAGAATTATTGCAATGATTTGCCTTCCCTTATCATAGATTAATCAATTATTCATTGTAATAATAGTTTTTCTTGTTTTACTTGTTACTTGATTGTTGATTCAAAATGCATGTACATTCAAGTTTTGCACTTCAAATTTGGCTGTTTTCGCTGGTATTCTGTCCTGCTGTTTCTGCAGTGACATAGTGGGCTTCACCCAGCTATCAGGCTCCAGCACCCCTCATCAGGTGGTGGACTTCCTCAACAAACTCTACACCACGTTTGACGACATCATCGACAACTACGATGTGTACAAGGTGGAGACCATAGGAGATGCATGTAAGTACAGTCGGGGCATTGCTTGTAAACGGCAAACACCACGGTCACTTCTGGTCATGACTCATGTACACACACTGTGACTATAAGAGTAATGCAAGCTAAACGCAGAGTAATGAACAGAGAAACGGTACTCTTACTAAGAGTACCCTTAGAGTACTGTTACTCTTAGTAACACAGAGTAATGCAAGCTCTTTTTGTTTGTGTCAGACATGGTGGTCTCCGGCGTGCCGAAAGAGAATGGCATTAACCACGCAGGAGAGATTGCAAGCATGGCCTTGGATCTCGTCAGTGTGTGCCACGCCTTTAAAATCCCCCACAAACCCACCACACAGCTGAAGATAAGGGCTGGCATCCACTCAGGTGGGTTTCACATCCACAGCATTTACCGTCCAACAGGAAACACAGAAACGAGAACATATGAATTGGAAGCTAGTGTTAGAATGGTATTCCAAATACATCTGGAGTTAATATCATAAAACCTGTGGACCTAAATAAACAAGATAGGGACACATGTATAACAATCAGTTTTTTTAAATGCTTGTCATTCTCCTGTCCTTGATTATTTATTTTCTGTTTTCTATTTGCTGTATGCTATATCACAACAGAATTAATGTATTTGGCCATGGAATAAATAATGCAGGGTTTCCACTGGCTCTGTGCATTAATGACTAGCTCATTCTCATGAGGGATAGAGTCAGACTCTAGTACTGACAGATGAGGATAACAAATGGGAATAAATTGTCTGTCTCAAAACAAAACAATCTACAGTGAGCCATGTCAAATCCATCCAGGCCCTGTGGTTGCTGGCGTTGTTGGAACCAAGATGCCCCGGTACTGTTTGTTTGGCGACACGGTGAACACAGCATCCAGAATGGAATCCACGAGTGAAGGTAACACAGTGGGGAAATCATTCCCCAGTCAACAGATGACTCTGGAACAGATCGGTTCCTAATCTTCCACAATTCGGGTATCTTGGTGTGCTTCTTTTTTGACCTGTAGAGGTCTGAAAGCCTTCCTAATAATAGGTTAAAACTGACCTCAATTTTGCAGGAATTGGGAACAGTTTTCTCTCCGTTCCTCTTATTTCTGGGTTACAACGCAGCAATGCTCATTTAGTGACCCACTAAAAAAGTGACCCTGTATTTTCGAGAATCAAGACCTGAGTGCCCCATAAGAGAATATTTTAAGGGTGAAGGAGTTTTAGAGTTTTGGGGAGCTGGCTTGAGACCAAATGGGGGTGTCTGGTGAGAACACACTGTCCAGTGAGGATTCACAGTTCACATGTAATTTATTGAAGTTTCCAGCGAGGATATGAGTAGGACTGTATGGATGTGTGTGTGAAAGGAGTTTTATGTGAACAAACATGTGTGTGGACAAGCATGTGTGTGTGTGTGGTTTATAGGAGGAAAGGAGAAATTACATACAATCAGCTCCAAATAAGACAATAATACAAACAATGCCACAGCATTCAAAATGTGCTCAAGTTACACTATATAAGTCAATAAATCGTTCCATGTGCCACATAATAATAACTGTAGATCATAAAGCACAACATAAGGTCTCAGCCTACACAGGCAATACATGAGCATATAAACTCAGGAGCATTCACTGTTTAGGCAACAAGGTTAAGGTAACAAACAATTCAAAGGCACATTTCAGTTCATCTTCATCTCTTAACTTAATCATGATCAGTCCATTGGAGTACAAGCAACAATTCACTTACATGGCTCAAGTAACGCACACAGGAGGAGTACATGCAGCAGCATTCAGGTTCTCAGGCTAGACTCACACGTACGTGTTGGAATGCGTTTAGCCGTCAAAGGTTGTCATCCTTTGCCGAACTGAGTTGTGGCTCCGTTCAGTTCGTTAAAGGATGACGTGACCCTTAACGGATCAACGCATTCAGACGGAACCGTGTGAGCGCTCTGTCAGTGTCCCTGAGAGAAAGGACAGGGCTGTGGGCACAGGTATGGCTAATAAGGTTGGTGGCAGGGTGTCGCTTAAGGCAAGTGATCAGGGCTAATAGGAGCTGAGTGAAACAGAATGGGGGGATGACAAGGCAGTGAGTCTGTGAGGGAAGAAGGGAAACTGAAAATCTTCCAACCAAAGGGAATTGTCAATATCCTTCAGTGAAGGCCTAAGAACGACTTTCAATAACTCTTTCCAGCCATGTTCCAGCTCCTGTGAAAGCCTGTGCCACTGAAGTACCAGGTTATCCTGGGGTAACCCATCCAATGAAACACAATCTGAGCATGAAAAGTTGCAACTTGAAAGTCCAAGCAAGATGCCAGCAAATACTTCTAGTTCTTTCCTGAAACAGAATGTATCCACTCTTCCTCTCTCTCCCCCAGCTCTGAAGATCCAGTGCAGCGATTCAACAGCGGAGTATCTGCAGACCCTGAAAGGGTACATTCTGACCTGCCGTGGCTCACTTGTTGTAAAGGTAATAGTGCTCATATTTGTTTATCTTGTCTGTAGTTATCAGGATAATAGGGGAAAATAATTAAAGGCGAATTAAAACACTCTTCAAACAGTTGGCAGGAGGCCAGGCCAGATATTGTAAGCTCATTCAGTCATATTCATTCACAATGGAAAGCAGAGCTGATATGGTTAAATTAGATTGCTGGGAAATGTTCTGCTGTCCTCACAGTGGTTGCTATAGTAATGTGTCCTCAAGGACACACACACATTCCAGGCTGACAGAATGATGTATGCATTTGGCTGTCAGAGTAAAAGAAAAGAAAGAAATTCTAGTGCGGCTTATTGCATTTGAAGTATTTGTGGACTAAATGTAAATAGGATTCAAATCTATTTGTTGGATGTATTGTATTCTATGTAATGAAAAAAGTGGAAGACCATGTTCAGTGCAAGGGAGAAATGTGTCTATTTGAAAATGGCTTTATCGTGTGTGCTTTACATGACCCTTATCTTTTATGCACTGAAATCAGGTGTGAACCCAACAAAGGCCAGTGATGTAAAGCACTCAGATATATGTGATGGGACCCCCTTAGGTCCCAGAGGGGTGGGGTGGGGTGGGGGCTCATATGCAGCCATGCTGGTGGTCTCAGCTGGCAATGTTCATGATGGCTTACACTTAATAGCCTTCATTTGCTATTCACTTCTAGAGTGGCCCGTTTTCTCCAGGGAAAAGAGAACACATTCATAGGTCAGGGACCCTAGTCCCAGTAAGTTTGTCTATTGTAGGGGTGCTGTTTCAACGCACAGCTCTTTGTTTCACAGGGCAAAGGAGAGATGACGACTTGGTGGCTGGAGGCGAAGAGTTATCCGTCTGACCCACTACAGGCAAACCGAGAGCCTGACGAAGTTCCAGTGCCGGTCAGCAATTAGCCTCTCAATGAGATAGATGTGAAATAAAATCATGGACAGACTACTATCTTGGCTTGATACAAATAAACATGTTTCAATGTTGAATTATGTGAAAGAAGAGAAGAATACAAGAAAGCAGCTTATGACAAAGGGACATTGTTTACTATACAATATTGAATATGGGGCAGTGTTCTTTTTTTGTCATCAATATATTATAATGTATCACTGTTCTTTTTGTTATCCGTTGCTTAAATGTGAAATCAGATGTAGTGTCTCTCTAGGCCTATCATTTGCTACATCTGTAGTTTTTTACTCAAACTGTTAATGATTGTCAGATGTCTAGTGAGTCCAGTGTGTCTAGCCAAAGAATAACTCCAATGCACCTATGTATCGCATCTATGTATATATTTAAGGTGTTCTAGCCCTATTAGACTGCCTTGGACTGTGGCAACTGTAAGTGTATGTATGCCCCTTTCAGTGTGCTTGGTTTTGCATCACAACAGAAAGTCTTATTAGGCTGCATATTGTTAGTGAAAATATAAAAGTCTTTCTTAGCTAATCGGCAAACAACTGTCAAATAAAGCATTTACAGAAGATGACCCACCTCTCAGCAAAGTTTGTTTTAAGATGAATATATTAGCCTACGCATAAATCTGTTCAGTTTACAGCCAATGAATTTGCAAGGTCTTCGTTGCCTGACAACGAATTCTCCAATGAATGACTGTGCAGCTGATTATAGCAGCCGTGCAGTAAAAAGCACTGCTGTACCCGCACAGTTCTACAGTCCACGAAACGAAACGCTGTGAGTAAATCGATTTGTTTTTTGTGGACTTCCTTTAGGCTTTTATTTCATGGAGTCGACAGAAAATTGTTTTACTTGATCTCCTAGGTAGTAAACCTGCTGTAACGTAATTGATATGTAGCTTGTTTTATGTCGACCGCTTTAAGTAGGCTACCCTACCACGACTGCAGTAAGCTTTAGGAAATAAACATTACACAATAGCTGTTATTCTAGAGTATGAACATTTTGAATTTTTTCGTAAAGACATAGTGATGATGCCTGATTTTCTGAGTCTGAAGTCTGGACTGTAAATCTTAGTCAGTGCAGTACCTGATCAGCCGTAGTGTTTGTATTTTCTATTGACTGTCATTTTATTCCATACAACTTACTTCTACCTAGTGTGTGTTAGTCTATTTTACAGTATTTTTGTTAATTGTGAAGTATTTATGATATTTACATAAAGATTTTATGTTTTAACCAGCCATAATTACCAGCCTTTTTATGTCTTATGTTTTCATCAAACCTATTCATTATTTAAAATACATGTTTAATTTCTTCCTGTCTGGTCGGCGCTGACATTGATTTGCTCTTGACTGATGTTATGAACTCTTTGTGCTCCCTTTTGATACTTACTTGTTATATTCCCTCTATTGCTCAGCTATTACCTGCTTACCATTGCTTTTTAATCGAGCAAGAACACAAAAATCGGTGTCAATAGTGTCTTGAAGATGTACACCAGCCACCATGTTGTAAACAATAACCTGATGAACCACTTTGTCTTGAAACTGCAGAATTTCAATGTGCTGTATTCTCCTCAATATTGTCCTTTGCTCTGTTTACTGACCCTAGAGTTCGTTTAGGGGGAGTCTTTCAAGTGCAGTGATGCCAGAGTCAACACAAGGTGACTGTCTGCTATTGTTATATATCACACTATATCTTGAACTACATTGAATTTCTCCATGCAGCCCTTGTTAGAGGGGTGGGAGATCTAGTCTGTCACTTTCTTTTTTCTCTGCTCTACATTTTGCTGGTCTCGTGTGTAAGAAGCCATATTAAGAAGTCAGAAATAACAGCTGAAAGCTATTTAAAGATCTTGTGACTTTGACTGACCTGGACTTCAAAGATGACTCACCCAATTATGTCTTAGTCAAATCGGTGTTGTACTGTGTGAAACAACATACCCTGACTTGCTTTAATATGACCCAATTAGGTAGCACTCTACTGACCTATATGTAGCAATTTCTTTTATCCAAAACCCATACATTAAGGTATAGGCGTGCAGGCGCATAAAAATGTTCTATGGATAAGATATAACGACAATGTATTGTTGACGCTTTTTGTCATTTGTAAAGCATGCTTTTAATGGTTGCGCCTGCGTTGTCTTTTTACAGAATTTCCAGACATTCCCAATGATTCTTACAGAAACAAAGGGACTTCTCTGGTGCATTTCACTCAGTCTACTAACTTTTACAGTCCGATAAGTGACTTTTGTACAGAGGACAACATCCCTGAATGTATTTTGTACCTGAACCAGGTGAGTGACAATTATTGGTTGACCTTCTTAACCCTCATGTTGTCTAAAGTCACTATGTTTAACAGCAGAGAAAATACCCTAAATTATCTTTTTAAGCTTGAAATTTGATGACTTGACCTAGAGTGACTACAGATTCCAGATATAAGTTTGTGTTGAATGACAGATTAGTAAAGGTGGATCATTTTTTATTCTTAAAACAATGGGAGCATACATAATGTTGACAATATGCAAAATGACATGAGAATAGTTGATTTAGTTGATTTAAATGTCTGCTCGCACCCCCTTGTACCTAGTCCATATTGATTTCCTTTTATCCGCTGCATCTTTTATGTCTTTTTATTGATTTCAACTTGCATCAGCTTGTACCAAACACACTGAACAGTATGTGGTTAGCCACTGTTTTCTGCACCTCTATTCTAAACCCATGTCTTTTCTCCCTAGGAGGCTGCATCCCTGGGCTTCCCTGCAGTCCAACCAGACTTGGATGGAGGCGGCGGGGGGCTGGATATGGACGTGGTGTCCCTCCTGAACAGCATGTATGCCCTGCTGGAGCGACACCACCGGGTCCTGAGGGCCCTGGACCAGCTGGAGACAGAGAGGCTCCGCAGTATTAGCGACATGCAGAGGCAGCAGCTCAACCAGGGCCGGCTCAAGGTGAGCTACTGGCTGCTCCTGTCTGCTGCTCTCATTTGGCCCAGTTAGGGGGTATTATTAGTAGCAGGAAGTAGTTATGTGGGTTAGCTGTGCACAGGAACAGAAGTGAACTATCTATGTGCAAAGATAGATAGCTAAATACATGAACATGAACCTGAAGTTGGAGAGGGTAGTACAGGTACAATTATGACCTTTCATGTATACATTATCTTTAAACTGGTTTGGCCAAATATACCTGTAAAAAAATATGTGAAAAGATGAATAGCTAAACAGACAAAGGGATGGATGAAAGACATGATCTGTGAGTATTTTCATGTCAAATCATAGAGAAATAAAGGCTTGATGTATTTTCACAGGATCAACTTGAACTAACCAACAGGGAGAATGCAAGACTTCAAGAGAGAGAAAGGCAGTTGCAGTTAAATATTAAAAGCTTGAAGAAATGTCTTAAAAATGAGAGAGAAGAGGTAAGAGAGATGCTTACTCTAAAAAATGTGAAGGAAGGAATGTGAAGTGAAGGACTCTTGATGAGACTTATGCTAAATGGTCACCTAAGGCATTCCCATTATCTGGCAATAAATGATTCACTTCATTGTATTAGTTTGCACAAGCAAATACCCAATTACATTTATATCGAGCAAAGGTAATTCTCTGGATTGAATGGGTTATAGATACAAAACAGTCAAGAAGCTTATTAAGTGACCTCTCCCAGATCGAATTTTGCTTATTGCATCCTATTCCATTAAGATAATCCTATTCCATCCTATTCCACTATATAATCATACAAACGCGATGTAATTAATAATAATGTTGCACATTTTCTAATTCATATTTTAACACTAGCTACTTGTAAAGTAGTGTTACTGTTTAGTTATTATACCTTATTGGAGCTTATAATTAGAGTAAATATGTAACATATTGCAGTAGAGTCATAATACCGTCAACAGGTGCAGAAGCTGCAGAACATTCGTGCAAGCTCTTCTATGCAGTACAATCATGATATGAAGAGGAAAGAGAGGGAATACTACAAATTGAAGGAGCATTTAAATCAGCTGTTGATTGACAAAAAGGATAATAAACAAGGTGCGTATGAAATATTTCCTCAGTAGGCAGTCTCCACATTACCTGTGCTACATACTATGCTATTGTGCTATTGTGAGCTGTGCTTATGTTTACTCTTACATAATGACAATGCAAAACTATTCTGCTGAGTGACACACTCATAATTAGAATAATGCTCCTGTTTTATAGCTATTGAAGTTCTGAATTGTGTGGGTAGACCTGATGGAAGGAGAGGTCAATGGAAAACTAGAAAAACAGAGGCCAGGTAAAAAGCCTAATTAAGTAATATTAACAAAATAGAATGTTATTAGCCATGCATTTTCTGAAGGAAATTCCAGGCTTGCAAGGCGGCAAAAACGATGTAACTTTGTGTAAGCGTATATTGACAATATTGTTTTTTTTTAATATTTTTTAAAGTATGTGAACCAACATGAGAACCTTGCAAAAACTGCAATAGCCTAAGATGATAGAAACTGATCACTGACTGTATTTTTAAACTGAATTAGGAAAAGAAGTTTTGATGCTGTGTAAAGTGGTCTAAGGCAGATGTAATATGAAACACAATGGGCCCTATTTTTATTGACGGGCAACGAGCAAAACAACGAGCAATGAGCAAAGTCTGTCGTGCATTAACTAAAGTTATTGTGTGGCGTCTGGGAACATAATGCTAATCCACCCATGTTTACGCTTGATATCTTGCTCATGTTGTAAAATTAGTTATTAAATTAGCTTTAGTTCATGTGCGGCGAACTTTGCTCATTCCTCGTCGCTTTCCTCGTCGCCAGTTGCCATGTCGATGAAATTAAGGCCCCTTGTTTTGTAGGCATGAGGACGAGATGTACCAGACTCTCCTGAATGACTTTGATAACCGTCAGCGCGAGCTGATGTTGGAGAATGTAGAGCTGCGGAAAGTGCTTCAGCAAATCAAAAACGAGATGATCGGTATCTTAAGTCCAAAGCAATCCAACTGGAGGGAAAAGAGGCAAGAACATGGTGGAAATCAGGTCAGTCATCTAACCCATGCACCAACCATTCAAACACGCACGTGCGTGCGGGCACATCAGTGGGCCGCAAATTACTTTCTAGTCAGAATGGTGGTCCCTGGGACAAAACCAGTTGAAAACCCCTGCTGTAGGAGGTTGAAGTACGAGGTTCTAAGTTGTATTATATTATATCATTTTGTTTCAGTTTTTATCTGTAAAGAGCTCCTTTTCAACCTTGAGGAACTCGTGTTCCCACCCAAGGGGCATGTCCGATGTAAAATATTCTCTACAGAGCCTTTGCACTTTTAAACAGGGTACCCGCGGAGTCTTAAAAGTCTAAAAAATGTCTTAAATGCCATGTTCCTTAATTAAGGCCTTAAAAAGTCTAAAATTCCATTGCCAAAGTCTTATTTTTTTAACGAAGGTCTTAAATTTCCTACTAGGCTATTTTTTTTTCATAGTCAATCGGACTTCAACGCAAGGTGAAAATGGGGTGGGAGAGATACAGCAAACTAAAAATTCTATGCAACACAAGTCAGAGAACGTCTCGCGCAAACAATATATTAGATTTTCGCGCCGGCGGTAATCAACAAACTTAATCAGTCTACAGAGGACTACATCATGGGGAAGTGCCGATTTAATAAGCAGTGGCTCTCAGATGCTACATATAGTAATTGGTTGAGGGAGGTCGTAGGAAATGACACAGAAGCGCAATGCTGTTTATGTCGTAAAAGTTTAAACTTAGTACGTTGGGTCATCTCGCTTTGGACTCGCATATGAGAAGCGGAAAGCACAATGCCTCAGCCCGTCACAGCCAGCCGCCCATCGCTCATTTCTGCACGGCACTGAATGCACCTGGAGTTACTGGAGGTACTATCCAAAGTCATCAGCACTGACCTATTCAGACTTCGCAATGAACAGCAACAGCACAAGGGCCAGGCGGTGGCGTTATACATGGTGGAGCCCCGACACTTCGGGCAGAGGTACTGTGGATTTTAAAAACTGTCACTGACCACCACTCTTATAGCTCAAATGAGGGCATAAGCGAACTCTTTAAGGCTATGTTCCCTGACTCAGAGATCGCTGCAACATTCACCAGTGGCATAAACAAGACCTCCTACATAACAAAATTCGGCCTGGCTCCATACATAACTAAAGAGTTGGTATAAGACGTTAACGAGGCAAGTCGTGGATTCGTTGTCATGTTCGACGAAAGTCTTAACAAGTCGACAAAAACAAAGCAGTTGGACATTCACCTCCGCTATTGGAGTGGAGAACATGTTACCTCAAGATATCTTGGCTCCCAGTTTATGGGTCATGGTGATGTAGGCTACTGAAAACACTGTCTACCTTCTCTCCTATCTATCTAATATATCTATCTCACTATTCTATCTTGTGTGTTGAAGCGTTGAAATGGTTGGAGCAATTTGAATGTCGAACTCAATTTGAAAACTTGGTCTGTTTAGAGTGTTGGATTATATATTTTGTGTTGAATGTTTGACATGTTTGACACTTTCACACCATCACTTTGTGTATTTATTTTTTTTATTTTTTATCTTTATTATTATATTTTCTGGCTGCACGGTCATAATTAGTTAAGTACAAACTGTTGCACAAAACACTTATCTTTAGTTTATGAATGTTTCTTATATTCCAAAAAAACCATGAAAAACATATAGGCCTACTGGTGTTTTACAACCGCATAATGGGTGCGATGTAGGTCTTAATTTCCATTGAAGTGGTCTTAAAAAGGTCTAAAAAAAGTCTAAAATTTGGGATGATCAAACCTGGGGAAACCCTGTTAAAACAACCCATAAAATAATGATTAAGCTTTGTGTGAAGCATTCTTTTTCTGGAATTGCTATTATATAATGCATCCAAAATGCAGCACTAGGGATCAGTCCTCTGTCCCCTGTCATGCCTTTGTCCTCCCAGGATTTAGGCTCCGACGAGGAGGTTGTGTGCAATGCCGGCCGGGATGGTTTGGAGCAGAGCTGTGAGCAGGCCAGAGAAGAGCTCACCAACAGTATTCGCCAGCAGTGGAGAAAACTCAAACACCACGTGGAGAATCTAGATAGCCAAGGTGCTCACAGAGAAGCCATTTTCAGAAAGATAACTTGAATTTATAAAATATTATATATTACCTATTATAGAAAACTGTGTTTATCAAATGAAAGACAAGTTATTGAGGCTCCCTATTGGCTGAGCTTAGGACATCTTAAAAAAGCAATTTTTTTTGCAACATGATGGTTTTCCAAAGAAGACCTCAAAATGTCCTGTCTTGTCTTGACTTGAACTTGAAGAACAACCAAAGAGAAACAATTGTCCTTTTCCATGGAAATTTTAAGTTTGGAAGTGCTACACAAAAGTATCCAAGACTGACCTGATTTGTTATCTGTCTGTGTGCCTCAGCATCTTTGGTTCAGCCGAGGGACAGCGAGGTCATGGCTAAAGAGGCCCACGATAGGGAGATGGAGCAGCTCAGGCAGGAGATCCAGCAGTGCAAGGACTTCATTCACACCCAGCAGCAGCTCCTGCAAGTAAGCATGGCCAACACACGGAGACTGGCACCTGTTGGTCAACGATTGGTGAAAGAATCTACAATCTAATTATGACCGCCGATTTTCTGTCAACGATTCCCGGGACACTGAAACACCGGGGTGCACGAAATTTGGTGGCCATGTAGCCCCACTAGATAAGTGTGGAACCATTGTTTTTTGTTTTGATCCGTTGCACCCCCGTCGGACTGGACCAGTTTTCGGTGAATAAGTCGAAAACCGTAGGGCCTAGGAGGACCACATTTTTTTTGTATGTTGGTCTTAAGAGGCCACGTCAACCATTCCACTACCACTTATTTCATGTATAGCGCCACTCGTTACAAATGAAAAAGCAAAAATGGAGTGTTGTAAAAAATGTTAATTGTAAGTTGACAAGGTCAGAACTGAACGAAATCGGAGGTGTGGAATCATTATGACACCTTCTGATTGCACGTTAAGTTTTGTGGAATTCCGTTCATGGGGGGCATGCAATAAATTTATTTATATGGTTATACACCAACTGGCCTGTAGGTGGCGTGACACAGTTTTCTTCGAATATGCAGAGAACCGTAGGGCCTAGGAGGGCCAAATTGTTCTTGTATGTTTGTGTTAAGGGGCCATGTCAACCCATACCATAACCAGTCATTACATGTATAGCGCCACCTAGTTAAAAATTAAAAAGCAAAAATGAGGTGTTTTAATCACATATATGTCAAAGTGCTCGAAAAATTACCAAATTGGCCAGGGACATCAGGCCTGTAACCGTCCATCTTCGGTAGAGTTTTTGTCCATGGATGGAGCAAAATGGCTCTGTAGCGCCCCCTAGAACATTGCAAAAAAACCTGCGCATTGGGGTTATTTTGGCGTAGCTTGACGGAATTCGGTACACATCTTCATCATGCTTGGACACACCAAAAAGTCTCTTGACGCCATGGTGGCAGGTCCACAGGAAGTAGGCCATTTTGAGTGGAAGATGCGTTTTGACGGCGTTTGCACACCTCGCATCTGATCAAACTCCTCCGACAGATTTAATGGTAACGCCTTGAAATGTGGTCAGGTTACTCTTCAGCAATGGGGAATTAAAAGTTCTGAAAATCTTTTACAAAGTTTGAAGGGTGTGGGCGTGGCAGACCCTCAAACTATGCACTCTTCACATCTCCAGTCACTTATAACTTATGTATGTTGTCGAAAGTGCACGAAATTAAAAGTGGTGGACTTTTCTTAACAACTTTATGTGACCTGTTTTAACAAACTACATTGCAAAAAAAAAATATACCAAAATAATCCACAAAAAAGTAGTACACAAAACATTACATAACCAAATCATCAAAATCTATCACAAATAATTCCTTTAACACATAAAAATGAAACACAAACCAATTTACACACACAAAAACACATAAAAACACACAAACACACTGACAACCATGACTTATTCTGTGCCAAAACCTACTAAACAGTTCGATGTCATATTTTTTAACGCTTTGCGTTACGTCTAGTTGATGATTGGTTAGTAGATTCTTCCACCGTTGACTAAATGGCACCTGTAGCTTCCCAGGGATGTGTTTTGAGGGTGGGAAAAGGGATGTAGTAGAGCAGGTATTCTCACTGAAAATCACACATGACCATGGTGTTGCTAGCGTCTCTGCCAACAGGGACAAGGGTTTTACTACTCTTATAGTATATTTCTAGCAAATAGTTAATGTGTTCCCTCAAGAGTTTTCTGAATACCCTTTAAAGAAAGTGACTTGAAATTGGTGAACGTCAGTAGTGTCGTTAACCAGGGCCTTTGAAAGAGATAGAGAGAAATTTACATTAGAAAGTGTGATAGAGGCATCACTGCTAATTAGAAGCCTCTCATATGTGTGTTGGTTCTCAGCAGCAGATCAGCTCCCCCTGTGATGAAGAGACGGCTTCCCTTTTGAAAGACTGCTACATGCTTGAGGAAAAGGAACGGCTGAAAGAAGAGTGGAATGCTTTTGATGAGCAGCGCAAGAACTTTACTAGCGAGAGAAAGAATTTCACTGAGGCAGCCATTAGGCTGGGCCGTGAGGTAAAGAACAGTGTATATTGTATTGTATATATACATATTATATAACAATATATACGTACTGTATATGGTAGCTTTAAACCAGCGACAGCTGGACTTCTTCAGTAAAGTTGAGCTCATGTGGAGCATTTAGAATTTAGAATTTGTCCAATTCTAAATGGACAAAAAATGTCATTGTGCAGGGCTTATACTTTGCCATGTTTTACAGAAAAAGCTATTTGAAGACGACCGTGCTACCTGGCTCAAACACCAGTTTCTCAACTTGTCATTTGCAGATCATGTGAACCCACCTTTGTCAAAGTCTCCAGGTGTCTTATCAGAATGTAAGCATGTCAGCCTTATAGTATGAATCGCATATACAGTATAAGCAACCCATGTAAAGAACATGATTATTTACAAATGAACAAAGAAATAGGGGAACTTTACCTTGCAGGGTTTTTGATGAAAAACTGCTTCTGAATGTCAAACAGAAATAGAATGTTGTGGGAGAAAAAAATATGTTCTGTCTTGTTGTAGATGTGGAAGCATCGGCAGCTCCTTCCTCTCTGAGTGACGTTCTATCTCAGATGGTCTTCAGCCCTCCAGACGGGTCGTCTGTAAGGCCATCCTCCTCCGCTGAGTACCAGCAGAGCCTCCTCCCTCAGAGCAGGTTCTGAGAACCTCACACAAGCACAAGAGTTGTAATGTGCATATGGATGAATAACCACATGTTCAGCCCAGTTGTTAGGTTGAGGTGTTTAAATGGAAGGACTCAGATCATGGCCCACACGCTGGACAATGCTTCGCAGTAAAGCTATATTGTGATAGACAACCTGCTTAGCAAACTGGATCTTCATCAGCCAGAGAATTTTCTGCTGTTGCAGTCTTAACTTTCGTTCTCCATGTGTTATCATTGTCCATCTGTTTATACTAAGATCAGACCCCTTGTTTTGAAAACTGTATAGATAGGGTAGTAACATATATGACTAAATATAGATAGCCTTTCATTTTTAAGGATAGAATCCAATTAATATGGTGAATACTAGATGAGCTATGCTTCAAACTGGCAGATGACAGATGATACAATATTATGAATACAGTTAATTTATGTAGGACTTCATGCTTATGATTCATGTTCATAGAGGAAAGGTGAACACACCAAATGAAATCAAGTTATACTGTACATTGCACGGTCAAAACATTTTGTTGCATTTGCAAAGATGTTTCTTACCCTTTAGCTCTTTGGAGAAGCTTTCCGTACTACAATATTTATTGTGACGTCACTCAGTGCTCAGTTTGAGTAGAAAGCTCAGAGTTTTGTTACAGCAGGCCATTACCTTCCAATACATTTCTTTATAAACTAACTGTTTATTTTACAAATATTAACTAGAGGAATTTGCAATTGATAATGTAATGCTAAAATGTGTATCATGACAGACTAAGTTTGACTTCTTGGCAATGTACTGCAGATTTATCAGTTCTACTTATTTATTGGTTCTACTAATTATACTCAAACATAAAGCTGTGCGGCAGAGTCCTGTTGTCCTTGGCTTATCATAGTTGCTGATAAGGTATATCACAGGATTAAAAGTTTAAAGTTAAATTGTACTTCATTTAATGCATTCAGATCAAATGAATACATTCATTAGCGTGTTGTGTAATTGTTCTACTGAAAATGTAATATACAGTCAATGATTGTGTACAAACTGAATTACTTCCAGGGAACATTGTTTTGTTTACCAATCTTTACACATCCTCTCTTAGATGCTACAATGTGAATGATACTTTTGGATTACTGGAGCAGGGCACCAAATCTTATATGATATTTCAAGAATCACTCATCAAAATGTCCATTTTCTGGGGTCCTTTGTAATAGTTCTTCAAAGTTTGGGTGCATCAGAAGTGGCTTTCCTTTAGCCAGGAAAGTTTTGTGGCATGCCCAAACCCAATGCGTTCGGTCCACTAACATAGTGAAATAACCTGTACACAGCAGTCCGTGATGCCTCTCTATGAAGATAAACACTTTGGTTGGGCTCACATCAGTACTATTTTATGACCTAATGCACAAGCCCTTTTAACACTTGGGAGTCTTGGAATCTTTTAGGTAATCTGACATGCCTTGAGGTTTTTGTATATTTCCTACTAAAAACATTGAGGCAAAAGTCTGATGTAAGATTCTATTCTAAAAGACCTCGGCAATAATAATAAGAAAGTAAAAGGAATGTAGTAAAAAAAGTTTGTATCTAAAACAAATCTAATCATACCCTTACAAAAACCTCAATATTCCCCATGGGGAATCGAGGACTTCTTAAATTAACAGTTAAAAGTGTTTACAGTTAAAAGTATGGTATATGCATTCGTGGGTATGTGTAATTTGCATTTGCCTTGCAGGGAAATAATCAATCTCAGTCATTGGAAGGAAGACCCACCCTCCGGATCAATAATGGCCTTTAATCACTGCTAATGAGATTGATGGGCGGTGTGTAAAATGAGGAAAATAATCCATTGATACTATTACAGCTCAGATTACTTCTAAAGCATTGTTCTCACAGCTCAAAAATAATCCTAGGAGATATGACTTAATAATCAGTGGAAGCCATCACTTTACTGCGCTTTGGTCTTCCCTGAAAATACTAATGTAAATGAACTATGTATTACAGTAGCTATGAATTTCTGCAGTCGAACTTCACATTACTTAACATTCTTAACATACAAGATAATGGCAATGTCAGAAGCTACCACTAGATAGCGCTCAAGGAACAGGAAGAGTGAGTCCATAATTTCCAGTTATACCATCAGAGTTGCTTGGGCCAGTGACATAGGGTATGGGCTTGGGCCTATTTGAAAATATATATTTGTGTATTTCTGTGTATGCTTACACTTGAAATTCAATTTCCATTTCTCTACCACTATTGATGATAAGTATTTTTTTAAGAAGCTTCACAGAAACTGAGGTCTAAACATAGAACAGCACCTCCTGTATATGATGACAATAGACAGTACTTGGAAAACTTTGAACAGAATCCTGGCAATCTGAGTGAAGCTGAAGTAAAATGATGAGAAGTTGATTGAAAGAGGCAGATATGGTACAGGTACAGTATACACACATCAACATGAATGCACCCATTCAAATTTGATAGGTAAATGTCAGTATAACTGTGTCTTTAGTGTAAAAGAGTGTACTGTGGCCTTCTGAACAGCATGTAAAAGAACACATTTAAGGGTTATGTGGCTGTGTGGCTCATTGTACCATAATAACACTGGAGTGGGGAGGGCAAAGAGCTAACATGGTAAGAGAAACCCACACCGTATTGAGGCGAGGTGTATTGTGTATGTAATGATAGAAGCAGGGAAGGCTTTCACAGTCTGGGGCAGTGGTATCATTACAGAGTTAGCTCGCAGACAGTCTTTACACTTTCCAAAAAGTAGATTAACAAGAAGATTGGCACTTTGTGAATAAAGAGTTTCTGATGATCAATAAAGAAAAACTATTATTTTTGGATCAAGGCCATTTTGGGCATCCTGGGTGAGGGAAAAATTGTAATGAATCCAACCCAACAGGATGCCAGTGTAGTGAGGCCAGATATATGCCCAGATATTGAGGAGCACCCTTTTCTGTCATATGGAGGCTTTGCAATGAAGTATCAGTACCTCTGAATGGAAGTGCATAACAATAAGGCACACATGTAACATTTAAGTTGGCATGTTTTAGAAATTTTGGATAATAATTTTGGAAACATTCACATTTACAACCTGTGTGAAATAATGTTTATAGTAGAGGTGGTCAAATGTTACATTATATAAAAAACAATATCAGTGGAGGGAGCCCTGCAGACAGGCACTGAGTTGGAGGCTGAGTTGCATTTCCTGAGTACTTAATGTGGTGTTTGAAAAGGTTAAGGTTGGTTTCTTTACATGCATGTGTGTTCGCGGGGTGATGGTATAAGAACGGAACAGGCCAATATGATTCACTCCATTCAGGAAAGCCATACACTAATACAACATATGGGTTCATACCTTTAAATGGTGGCCTGCAACACGTTAACCTGAATCAGTCATAGGCATGGAAAATATGGGTTGGCTACAACATCCAATGAATAATCAGGACTAACCTCACACAGAACCCGCTTGCGTTTACACTTCTTGCAACATATTGTTATGTTAAATCATATTGCTTGACAAACCATGATTTAAAACATATTCAGTACATTGAAATGAAGACAACAGATGTGAGTCTAATTTGGTCTGTCTTGGCAATGCTTCAATCTGCACCTCACCTCACGACAAAGGGCTTCCCAGTTGTACATCTGGCAAAGACAGAAACCCTCACGCAGTGTCATGTTCTCTATCTACACAGGGGCGTCATGACCAAAGACCTTTTTCAGCAGTTAACATTTGGGCTTTCTGCTGGGTGTCTCACCCTCTCAGTGACCCGCAGAGACACCAGCAGTGACACCAGCACAGCACACGACCATTTGCATTTGCATTTACTCATTCTGTAGACATGGTAGCCTGGTGCATCTCATAGAAGAGGTTTGGTGCATCCCTTACTTAATATGCGAATGGACACATCTGCTGAGGATGTATCAGTCATAATATATTGTTACATGTGGTTCTAAGTAGTTGAAAAATGTTTTAAAACAAAAGCTTGATTCGGTAGTTTATATATTATTATTGCCGTTATATATGTATAGCCTATATAATACCCCCGTCAGCTGGTGATGTTGATATACAGTAATCTATCCATGACAGTGGTATTGACAACTGACGGTTCTTACATCTTTAAAATGATATGTCAGCTTTTTATGACACAAATACAGGTACAATCCATGTCCCACACACTCATGAAGTCTTGGAGTCTCGTCTTAGGAAATGAAATTTAGAGGCTTCTGCTTGTGTGTGTCGTCATATAGGCTACAATGGAAATCTTAAATCCCCCATTAAATATATAATGGAGAATACACATGGTTACAAGATCATGTTTGTGGCTTAGCTTGTGTGGCCGAGTTGTGATTGCCAGTTGAAAAGTAGGTGCCTCCGCAAACCTCAACTACAACAGACCACATCATTTTACCTTTAGTTTGTAAATGTAAATGAACAACAGCATTTAAATGTAGCGTTTACAAGAGTTCCTGTAACTCTCTGTTTCAAAAGCAAAACTACCCACAAGCGACACTGAAAATATCAAACATGAACACAAATACAGAGGAGAGAGATCTTGGTACTTCATGTTCCAGCATTACAATTGGAAATGGCATAAACGGAACCCTTTTTTATGACATAATAGGTACCTTCGTTCCTACACGCAGTCTCCTCCCTCTCTTCCAGTAAGTGCTCCACATAGTCCATACTACATGACTAGAGACTGACAATTGGGCTACATGCTAACCGCGACTCAACCAATCATCAGGTCATGACATAGTTGCGCTCATAAAGGTTTCCATGCACTATACATCGATAGCTCGTTTGACGAAGCCTCATAACATACAAATTATTTTCAGAGTGTTCTGATTGCAAGCATGAAAATTATGTTTTCTTCCCTCGTGTTTTTTTTTAATAAAGTTTGTTACATTGCGCTGGAGTTGATGTATGGGCTCCAATATCAAGACAATGGTAGGCTTCCACACTGTTTTAAATGATTTTCCTCAAGGCATCTGAAAAATAGCGAATTCTTACTTCAAAACGACTGTGTGTGGATCACTGCAATCATTCTCGGACTCGGTTGGGTATAGACCACTAATACATGATTTATCAGAAATGTCCCACATCTCATGAAACTGTAAAATTACAGACACTAGCAATAGGTGCGTTTCCATTCAGCTCGTTCGCATTAACGATTCGCATTCACGGACGATTCGCATAAAACAAATGCGCATCAGCGACCGTTTCCATTCACCCGAGTCTTTAGTCTAATTTGGAGGAAGAGTTTTGTGCATGCTTGAATGGACGCCCTCCTCTCTGCCGTCGGGACTTTTAATGCTGTAGCATTTGAGTTGTTTTAAATATAGTTGTTAGAAGGAGAAGGCGTAGACGGTTTTAACATGTTTTACAAACTCACATAGCAGCGAATTCCGTTCCCTGCAGACGTCCGTACATCTGGGAACGAGCACGGTCTAGTGATTCTTTTAATTTGGTGAAGGCCCACTTCACTGACCAGCTGTGGGTCGAAAACTTCAGTCTGACCAGGTCAGGATTTCAAGAATAGTGCAACGGATAGGCCCTGCTGTGTTGCCTGAAAGTATTTGCTGCCGAAAGCCTGTCCCCACCGACGAGCGCATTGCAATTGCACTTTACAAACTTGCAACATGCGCGGAATACCGTGTTGTGGGCGAAACGTACCACTGTACAAATATGTTTATACGCAGTATGCTTTGCCATCCGAGTGCAAAGAAATATATTAAGTTACCATACATGGTCGAGGTGCAAGAGATTGCGAACCGAAACAACCGCGCACACCAGGTCCGCAGGTGTTAGAATAAAATCAATGATCACAAAACAAAAAAACTATAATTAACAACAACAACAAAAAAAGTACGTGTGGGGAGATAACATGTCCACGTAGTTTGCACGTAAATCAACTTAATCAGTTAGCCTACAATAAACTAGGTAATGATGATGATGTTCAAGGGAAACAACAAACAGCAACCATAGATATATTATAGTATATATAACAGCAAGTGCATATGCTGCATGAGGTGTGGTGTATTAGCTGGCAGTTTGAGAAGCAGTAGAGGAACATCACATTCGTGGCAGACAGCAGCACGGTTGTCTGTCACTGCAACAGGACGTAGTCTACAGTCCAACTCCGAACATAAACAAATTCACAAAATACGCGAATCGCTCGAATAAACTGTTTCCATCTACGTTAAGGGCATTAACTAAATTCGAATAACTAGTAAATCCACCTTCCTCTGGCGAATCGAATTTCTATGCGCATTGGGGAAGTTAATGCGATACGCACGCGTTTCCAACCAGGATTAAATATTCGCATAGAGATAATGCGCATTAAGACATGGGATGGAAACGCACCTATAGTCTTGAGAAGAGTGAATTATTTATGATGTGTTAATTGCCGAGACACTGATTGGCGACTCCCCTCGACTGTGAGTGGTAACCTGTCTGATTCCGTTTGATGCTGGGAGCCAGCTTTCTGTGTTTCTGCATCTCTACACTTCTCACAGCCCACTGCAAGCACTTGATGAAAACCACAGAGAAAAATGGAACCACGCATCAAGTAGGACCGTCGTATCTTAAACGGAGATAAGCCTCAACATGGGAGGACACTCAGCACTTTTAGGTAACCTTTTACTTTGACCGAGAAACATTTTGAAGTTAGAGGCGTTGGTCTCATTCAGAAGATGCACACTTTCCTGCTTTTGTATAGTTGCCAAGAGCAAATTAGCACCTGGGTTGGTTTAGTCTTGAATGGTGATCTGGGTATTTTGTTTTGACGTGGACAGTATGCCTGAACGGTGTACGGTGTAAGTTTGCATTTCTGGGTCGGTTCTGTGTTTGACAGGTCTCGGAAAATTAGCATTTTTCTCCTGCAAGTAGCCGGATCACCATCTCATTAAAATGACGAACTCCTGGGAGGAATTTATTTAGATCAGAACCGGCGTACTGGTCATTGTATATTGCATAGGTTGGGAGGTGGAGCAGGTGAAACCTGTTTGCTTTACCCCTACAGAAGTATGGCTCGCCACAGTTGTGAGGGCGTGAAAGGAAAAATAAATGGTTTAGTTGACATGTGGTGTGAATGGGCACGCAGTGTAAGATTGACGGTTAGTTATCGATTGACTCAACGCTGGGGATATCCTTCACCCTTCCATCAAAAACAGACATTGATTTAAATCCAGTCTGTAATCTTAATGTGTATGTAAACCTAGTTATTATGTGGGAGTTATATGGGTGCAGCTGAACTGGTTGTATTTCGGGGTTTTAAACGGTTTGGCAGAGTTTGTCCACAGACTAGGTCTCTATCTCTCCAGCTTTCCCTATCTCTAAGAAGTATGTCCAACAATCTTTGCCATTCACTAATTCAGTTCCAATGCCGATCCCCCACCACCACCAATCTTGTTCATTTAACTCTTGATTTGTCGCACCCTCAAGATTAGTTGCCACAAAGGCTATCATGAGAATTTTGGAATAATTTGGAAAATTGATAATTTATCTTTAATTAGGGTATCCTCATTTTGGAGACAGGTGGGTGATACAGGATTCAGAATGATTGTTATGAATGATCGTATGATAATAATATCTAGGGTTGAGGGATACAATTTATCATTGTCCTTTTTGAATGTCAGCCATCCATCTTCCTTAATTTGATGATCAGTTTTGTTTATATTGTGCTTCTATTTTATTGGGAAGATGGCTAGATTTTTTTATTTTTTTTTGCAAATATATTTTAAAGTCCTAGGATTCTGAAAAGACTGAATAAGTGACAACACATCACGATACTCAGAATACTGGCAGTCCTTAAAGATCACAGTAGAATCATAGTCTCTCATGATAGCATTGTATCATGCTGTTTGATAATCAGTATTTTGAAATGAAATACCCTACATACACAGTATAGTTCAACTAAAGATATTATATAAAGCAATATTATTCAGTTATTTTTGTAATGTAATTTGTATAAATTGAAGGCAGAGCCAGTGATTCCAATACAATACAGTCTTTGTCAGACTAAGCTCATGGACCGAGCAATAAATAATTCTGGCCAATCAACATATTGGTTCTTGAGCAATGAAGGGAGTGTGTCATTTGATTGGCTGTTGAGCTCAAATGTCAACAACCTTTTGCCAGAAATATGAACTGCAACTTGTATAATAATGTGTAGAGTCAAGTTGATGTTTCAAAAGTTTTGCTTTACAGCAGTAACAGAACACCACCTTGAAACCATTGTTTAGTCATCATGAGTGATGACTCAAGTTTTAACATTGCTGTTTTTCTTGGAGGACTGATTCAGTTGTGTTGAGATGATCTTGCTGTCAGTTTCTCTGAGAGCTATCTGAATCGCTCAGCCACTTTTCCACAGAGATGAGACAGAGGAATATGAATCATGCAGGTGGAGTTGTCTATATTCAACGTGTACTCCTGAAACACAGTTCAGAAATTGTGAATAGCACACAGTTCATTCAGGAATGTGTGTTTGGTCCTTGGTTTTGGAGTTGTGGGTGTGCTGTTTTTTCTCCAGGAGCCCTGCTCTAAAGCGTGGACTGCAGTAGCACAGCTTCGCCCATGTAAAGCTGGGCTCTCATAATTGTGTATTTGGACACACCAGATAATGAAGTACTCGGGTATGAAAGGACTCTTCTTTGACTCATTATGTCTGAAAAAGGCTATTTTTTCATTGGTTGGACAAAAAGGGTATTAAAGAAGTGGAACCATAATGTGTTAGAGCATTATTAAGCTGACTGTCTGGAAAGTCACTGATGAGGGCATAATTAAAAAGCAAATACTTTTCTCTCTCCCTCTCTCTCTCTCCCTCTCTCTCTCATACTCTTTCATTCATTAGTTATGTGCTATTCACTGAGATGTGGAAAACATTTAAGATTTTTTTAATGCATAAAGAATTAATTTACATTCACCACCACAGCAGATGAGATCTAATTTTATGGGATTGTCATGATCTTCAAACTCCTAGGATTGTGTCAACAAATGTGCACTGCGATATTGAAGTATGTTAAAATGATGTGAACATACATCTACTTATGCCTAATCTGGACACATCTTCAGTGATGTTCCTGGAATCATTTGACGTTTCGGGTCTTTCAACATCATACGCCCTCATCAAGGTGACCCAGCCTGGGCTGATCAGACCCCAGCTTGTGTCCAGACGCTAGCTAGCTACCATGACTCCATGGCTCCCCTCTTTTGAGCCACAGCCATCTTGAGGCTCTCTCTGCCGCAACTGTGGTACTGCGGATGGCTCTCCTTTCTCTGTCCCTCGATGCCTAAACTACTGAAGGCTCTGGACGAGGAATGGGCTGCAAATCCTCTGCCTTCAACCTCCATAGGGAAACACCTTGCTCTCCAACCAGCCTGCTGACAGTCACTGACCAGTCCTGCGTACTTGGAGAGCTTTCTCTCAAAAGCTTATTTCATGATTAATGTAGTCTTTTCTTTGGGATGTGGTTCTCAGTGGAGTATGAGCATTTAATGAAGTAACTTTATTAATCGTAACACTAGCTACCCGCACCCAAAGAGATGCATAGTGCACTTAAAGTATTGCTTTGCTTGCTCTGTGATTTTTGATAATCAGTTTCAACCCATTTTAAAAGCGGTAATGTCTTGGCCAACATGTGTCCATGTGATGTCAATTATGTCACTGAAAGCAGCTGTCCACATTATTAAAATGTTTAATTGAAGTGCTTTTAGAAGGATAGGAAAAAAAGGCATTTTGATGATGCAGCCTATAATAGGAAGATTTAGGTGAGATGGAGGGAGAGAGAGAGTATTATTTCCTCACCTTTTGCCTGCCACAATGGTCCTCATACTTATTACTGTTTTGCTCCTTATTCCCTTTAGTTATATCTCTTTATCCGCTCTGTTCTGCAGGAGAGAATGCAGTAAAAACGAGAATCTATTGTATGCCAATCTTTTCTCTGTATTGTAACATTTGTCAGTACTTGCTCAGACCTGTGGAGTTTTCAGTCACTTGAAGATAAAATCATTGCTGATGTTTACTACTTAAGTCGGAAAGTATGATTCTATTAATGGGGGTGTTAATTAGAAATCCTAGAAGTGCAAATTAGTACTGTGCCTATGGGCTGTAATGATGGCAAGGATTTTTCCATTACTGCCCATGGTCAACATTGCTTGCACAGTAATGGTATCCTCAAACCTGACAATTGATTCACCTTGCTTAGTCATGGATGTTGGTTGTGTGTGTGTGTGTGTGTGTGTGTGTGTGTGTGTGTGTGTGTGTGTGTGTGTGTGTGTGTGTGTGTGTGTGTGTGTGTGTGTGTGTGTGTGCGTGTGTGTGCGCGTGTGTGATGTTGATTGTGTGTGTTGTAGAGCCTAGTTGAATGTCCCCTGTCAGTCCACATTTGCGTATGGCCCTTTTGTTTATCTGTTGATGTGACGGTTTACCAGACACCATTTCTTCGTGGCATCACACTTTGAATTTCCCTCCTAGTCATTTCCATTTTGAAGTGTCCAGCACTATTAATCAACACTGAGACTGTTAACCTAAGGTGGGTTCAGGGTCAGTCTTTGAGTTTGTGTGTGTGTGTCTGGGTGTGTTCGGTAATTTCCCCCACACCTTAGCTTTTAACCGACTAATCCAAAGAACGGATTGAATGCCAAGAGAGCCCTCCTCAGGGATGATTGGGATATCTTGATTAGCGGTGGATTGAAAGGCTAAAAGCCTGTGCGCTCTACACACCGGGAGGAAAGTAGTTTGGGCTGTGCGTCGGTAAACTTCATTTTAAACCACACACAGGGTGCATTACTGGCAAAGCTGCTGGCCATAGCTCTTATGTTTCCCATTAAGAACGGCAGTCTTCTCATTCTGAGCTTGTTGGGTTTGTCACTGTTATGACACACTCGCGCGCACCAGCCAGGCGATAGGAGGGATTGCCAAGGGTTTAGAATTTAGGGGAAACTATACTCTGTATGACGACAATGAAACAGCTGGATTTCAAAGAGAACCGTCACGCAACCTATGTTGAGTGTTTGTTCCTGTAGAGGCCAGAGCAACAATATTTGTGGGTAGTCATTCTGTCACATATGATGGCTACAACAAAACGTTGGCACACGTAAGTGATTTGGTTGGCTTTACTTGCTTTGTTTGCTACCTAAAGCTCTAACAATCACATGGAAGGGATGGTTACAAAATGTCCCCTGAAGCAGTTTATAATAAGCTTTGCAGAAGTTTTTCAGCCAGTGATCATTGTTCTCAAGCATGAGACTTTCTCGCTCTCTTAGTTTACAGCGGAACACATTTTGGCAGCATTTACCGATCATGCATACATATCTTAAGAGAGAGACACATTAACAAATCTATGCAGACGTTTCCCCTGCAAGCACCCGTCTGTTTCTTGAAACGAAAACTTCTGTTGTGTAGAGCTGAGCCTTCCTCTACGGTTCCTTTCGTAACTTGCCAAAAGCAATAAGCCCTGACAGGACTGGTTAGCTTGAAAGCTTTTTTGTCTCACAGTGAAAGGCATTTAAATCTAGTTTGGCATGTTGTGTTTTGTGTGGTAATTTCTGAAGCGCACCTGAAAAATGTGCCATGGGGACTAGAGTTAGCCTAATGTTCTTACTCCTTTTTGCCATCTCGTACGAAACATGTGAACATAATCATATTTCCCAAATGATATCAAGAAAAATTCTTCATGGATGGTTGATGTGGGAACCACAGGCTAAGTAGGCAGAGATATACCATTTGTCCCCTCTTGAAAGAGACACACCGTATGTTTATACATCTATCCATAAGATCCAAACAAGCCTCCAGAGGAATGAAGGAACACTTAACCACATAACCTGGTTGCACGTCCTGGAGCCCAGACCTTATTTAGAGGCTCTGCTCACGGCAAGACCCGGCAAATGTGGCCAGCATGTGATTCCGTCCTGTGAGCATAAGGTGGGCTTGCTGCTTTAGTTGGTGTTAAATTGTGTCAAGGGCTGGGTGCGAGCGCCTGGAGCCTGTAATAAGATTTGTTCAGGGTTGTTTGAGAGCAGCCACGCGCTAACGCAATAGTCACAGCCACTGAGTTCCATTGAGTTGGAGCTAGGCACACAGCGGTTGATTGGCTGTCAGGCTTGAGTACTGTATGGTTTTGTTCTATAGGTATTTGCTGGTAAATATGTTGGATCCTAGATGTTGAGGGCAATGATTTGGCCAATGGTAGCAACGACATATCACAAATTAAGTTATACCTTTCCTTATTATACGGCTCTTCAGAACGTTCCAAAAAGTACCGTTGATTTGAATGGGCCATCCCTACGTCATACCCATACATTAATTCCTGCTAGCAGACCTCTGCCAAAGATAATCACCGCTGTCATTGGCAAAGGGTTTTGTACTTCTAATTCACATCTTTCATATCATTCCGCCAGAAGTCCAGTCATTTTAACGCAACAGTAGAGAGTAATTTGAAGTCAGCAAGTAATGGGTTGCTATGCAACACCTGAAACTTCAAAGTTCTATTTGCTTGAAGAACTATTTATTTCTAAACGGGACACATGAAACGGCACCTAAATCATTAAAAAGAGGTATGTTGGAGGAATGTCTATCGTTTTTGGCAAGTACCCGTATAATAAGCGGGATAATGTATTGTCCGTCGGTCATTCTACAAAAATAATTCCCTTCGGTACGAAACAACACCCTCCGCTGCGCGTCGGGGTGTTGTTCGCCCCGTCGGGAATTATTTTTGTAGAATGACCTCCGGACAATACATTATCCCTTACATATTGTCAAACCACCCAAAGGTTATTGTAATTTAACATTCATCAAATGCAGCTTTAGAATTGATTGCTTGAACACTTTATGAATAACGTATAGTTTGTAGGCACAGGCTTTGAGTCAAGCTTTATCTAAATGACGAATGTAGAATCCAACATTCACAAAACCAGACATCTTTCTTAACAAACAATGGCAAGGGTGTGCTGCTGCCTACGGAAATGACTGACATCAATGGTAAAAGGGTTTCAGATGTGAGGTCTGTAGCCATTCATGTCATGCAGTGAGATTTACATGATAATTCAAAGTCAACAGTAGAGTGGCAGGCCTGTGTGTGTGTGTTTGTGTGTGGGGTGTGTGGGTGTGTGTGTGTGTATGTGTGTCATGAGACATCATCAGAACAAAGGCAGGCAAGGAAGCCGAAATGTGCTATATAGAAAGCATGTCAAGTAGTGCAACAAAATAACCCCTCAGTGCCAAAGAAATTGCCATGCTGTTTTAGAATCCCAGTTTTTTTTTTACATCAGCAGGGTGCTACATGGATTCCTGTTGACAAAATAGGAGACATAAATTCATTGTTATGCCATTGCATGAAAACATCAATAAATGGCGGCCTTCACTTTAAGCCCAGATTTCTTCCCTTGTATGTCTGTTGTATATGGGCCATTCTACCGAATTGATGCAAAGTCATGTCGGATATATTTTGAATTTTTTTATGGTTTATTCCCAAAACTTTGTCCGTATGTATATTGTACCATATCTAAAGTACATATATCTAGTAAAAGAACAGTCAAGTTTTATATTGTATTTTCAGAATGTGTCGGAATGTTTTTCCTCTTCCAAAAATTGTCACTACCGAAACATCACATTTACTATAGTAAAAAAGTATTATTATTGACCTGTTCAGATTGTGTTTCCTTCCCTTCTCTGAAGTGTATTTTTACAAATATTTCTTGAAGGTTTTCACAATGAAATCCATAGAAATTAATTTTTTACCAAATTTTCAAGTTCAATTTATCTGTTTCGGTAGTGACTGCACTGTTTCGGTAGTGACTGCACTGTTGGATGGATGTTCATTTCTCTCCCAAAATCATCCAAAAAGTGCTCTGGGCCTCCCTTTAGTCCACACAACACATACAGTGGTGGCCAAAATTATTAGAACACCTGACAGATCTGTGAAAAATTACCTTTTTTTTGCCTCCAAAACATAATTTAATTTCATAATGTTCATGAAACATGCAGATGGATGTTCTGAGCACAACAAATATCAGATGAAGTGAGTCCTACTGTTTTTATCCACTTTTAACTTTAATATGTGGTACGCCCACCTTTTACAGCAAATACAGCAGCACATCTCTCTGGCATAGAGTCAATATATTTCTTGAGAACTTCAACACTAAAGTTAACCCATGCCTTCTGCAACTCAAGCCAAAGGCTTTCCTTGGAATTTACAATAGATCTGTCAAGTTTATTTTCCAACTTGCCCTGAATTTGCTTGATGGGTTTGAAGTCCGGACTTGAGAGGGCCGGTCCATCATTTTCAATGTTCCAGCAGATTCCTTGTCGCCAGTAGATCCGGCAATAGTTAAAATAATGGTTAGGGTCATTGTCCTCTTGGAAAATAAATCCAGGCCCAATAAGACGTCTCCAAGAAGGAACTCTGTGCCTCACCAGAATGTTATGGTAAACTTTTGTATTCATGATGCCATCAATTTAGCCAAAGTCACCTGCTCCTGAGGCTTAAATTGCACCCCACACTATAATACTACCCCCTCCTCGTTTAACTGTTGGCAAGAGACACAAATTTTTATACCTCTCCCACTCACTTCGTAGAACACACACGCTTTGCTTGTTTGCCAAACTATTCAAACCTGGACTCATCAGTACACAACACTTAAAACCAATCTTTCTTTGTCCATTTCTTGTGTTCTTTTGCAAATTTTCAGGCGTTACACTCAATTGTTCTCTTTCAGTAATGTTTCTTTGCTGCTATTCCGCCAAAAAGTCCTTCTTCTCCCAGTTTCCGACGGACAGTTCTTGAAGACACTGTTGCACCATTAGTCATTGTGATGTTGATCTCGTCACACAGTTCTTGTTAAGTCTTTTTTTTCGGTCCTGAAGACTGAGAATTTTGAGATGCTTCACTTGTGTGTCTGAGAGTTTCTTTTTGAAATCTCTCCCCTTTCGGTTCTGGTGCCATGGTGGTCTAAGTGTACTTTACAGTGCTTGGACTGCATCTCAAGTTCTTGGCTATGCGGCAGTAACTCCAACCAGCATAAAAAAAAGCCTTTATTCGAACCCGTTGCTCACTCGTTAGCTCCTTCTTCACCTTAGCCATGTTCAAAGAGCAACATGGGCTTCAAGACTGCTTCTAGAGGCTTTGGATCTATACCATTTGGTGGTGTGGCCTCAGTGACAAAACCCTGATGTTACCAATCACTTAATGAGCAGGATAGGCCTTGTACATTCAAAAGAATCGCCGAGCCGTGTCCTGAGACTCTTGCATCACCATCAATTTAACCACAATAACACCTGACAATGATTACACAAGTAATTTCGCTTCTTCTGTGCAGGAACATGATTGTGTGAAATTGACAGTGAAAAAGGCCTAGCTTGTTTTTGTACGGACAATGACCTAAATCTCATTATGATGGCTCTATTCTGTGGTTTATAGAGCATAATGATGACTTTGTAGATATTTCATTAGTTTTTAGGGTATTTTAACGGCCAATTCAACAAAAACAACTGAAAACTCTTAAATATGTCTAGTGTTCTAATAATTTTGGCCACCACTGTATATTTAAAAATTATGGGATTGAACTACTTACCATTTCATTTAGTCACTACCCAAATCATCTGGTCACTACCATATGTTTCGGTAGTGACTGTTTCGGTAGTGACAATTCTAGCTAACTTTAAGCATAAATAAAGAATTCTAGCAAGCACACGGCTTTCAAACACATCTTTGAAGAGGTGAACACACATACAAACATAAGATTTTCCATGACTTAATTGAAGAAAACATGCGTTTCGGTAGTGACAATTCTTAAGGTTACACGTCGATTTTCAGACTTTGGAACACATTTATATAAAAACTATGGGATTTAGCTACTTACCATTCAACCATGAGGGACAGAGATGCAGTGTCACTGCATGGTCAAAAATGTAGAGTCGTGGCTAAAACACAGGCTCAGCCAATGGACTAAAACTCTTGTGTTTCGGTAGTGACATGAAAACTAGGGACATGATTTTTTGAGTATAGTAAATTGATTTAAAAATTAAACCCACAATAAATCTAAATATTCCAAGTTCTGTTTCAACCCAATCATAAAGATCTTTGAAATTAAATCATTGAAAAAAATAAAGTGTTATTATTATAAGTGTTATTTAAAGGCATTGAAATTTAGACGTCAGGGTTGGGGACAGCTACTTCCCAATAGAAAGTACCCTATAAATGATGATTTTGTATATATTTAGCTTATTACTATCTCATGTAATGCATTGGGTTTATTTAGACCATAACATTTTCTAATTAAATATCTATGCCTAAATACCTAATTGTTTTGTAAATAGTTTTTATTGTTGAGGGACTGCATATTACACGAATTCGGTAGAATGGCCCATATATATGGTGAGCCCTGCATCAAGTCTCCAATTAAGGGAAAATATTTTCATTTTTTTTTCTCCGGTCACTGTTTTTTACACTGTGATGTTTCTCAGGCTGCTGTGTGCCAGCGACTTTGAAGGTTTCTTGTTATTTTTTCTCGTTTTCTTCGCCCCTGTGCTCTTCTGAACCATTTTGTGAGAAATCCGCTGCCATGGGTCTGAGCTGGGTTTTGCTTTTCTCTCATCATTCCACCGATAAACAGACCAAACAAGGTGGGAGCAGAGCTGAGCGGAGCAGCACACGACCTTCAGGGGTAATGAAGCAGGAGGGCTGTAACCGGGAGGAAGAGTTGGTTTAGAGGATGACTAAAATGTATCTAAACAATGGTGTGACAGCAAAGATGAGGTGCTGTGAACAGGCCTTTATATTGCACATCTGCTCTCATTATCTGGGCTTATCTTGGGATTGTTTCTTACCCAGTTGGCTGCCATGGAAGCTTTGGAACTAAGAACAGCCCTGTCAATATACACTATGTTATCAGTGTCCATGAGAAAGTACTCCATCAAGTGCAAACATTTCATGGTCAAGCACTTGCAGCCCTGTTCACTCTGGGCTGAATGTGAAAAAACACTTGATATTGGCACGGTTGCATGGATATTATATTTCCTCCTAAATTAAACCATCAATTTGACCTTTAGAGCTACACTATATAACAAATCCTGCTCAGTACTGTTGTCATGATATAATACACTGTGTAGTGATTTGCCATGATGTCAACAATTGTTAATAGATGGACTCTCTTATATTCATGAAGATGGGAAGATGTTGGAAATGCTTCTCCTCAACATGGTTTTTATTTTTCAAGCCACATGTGCAGTAGCCACTTAGCAAGTCTTGCATTTCCACACTTTCATTGCAAAGCTTTGTGAAACACTGGGCAACATTTTGGCAAAACTGTATGACAACACAGATGTTTAAATCCTTCAGAGTAAATCTAAGGGAAGTTAGCTTTACTAAATGATATTAAACAATGACAAATGAACACTTGTGGTGCAACATCATCTCTTGGCAGTGTGTTTTGTCAGTGCTGCCCAGATAACATGCCCAATACACTGACGATGGCGTAAGGCCGAAACGCGTCTGTACTAAAATAAACTGGTCTTATTGTTAAAAGAGAATAGCTTGAGAGTGCGGTTTTCATTCTACCAATAGTTTACATTCTTTTACTCGCACCCGAAAACGCATTTATATATTTGTTTTGAAGTAGAGCGCGCCTATCCCTACGAACATGCCCAATATAACATTTACACTGTGTGTATTTTGTAACATAGTTTACATAGAAATTGGCAGTGTTATATCATACCATCACCAGATGGTTGGTGACCAATGTTGTTTCTTTGTAAAACTCACATCAGGAAATGCTGTAACAAAAGGATCTATTTCCGAGTGTACTTGCGTTCATAATTTGTTTTTGCCTGATAGTGAGTGACTGTGGAGACGATCGGTCTCAGGTCTGCTCCTGTCACCTGCTGTCTGGGTGGTTGCCTGGCAGCTTCGAGCTCGTAAGGGAGGAGAACCAGTAGAGCAGAGCGAGAAGGAGAAAGGGGAAGAGAGAGAAGAAGGGGAGAGGATGAAAAGATGAAGGTCGAGACAGATAGAAGTGACGGGACGCGTGGAGAGAAATACAGAGAGGGAGAAAAAGACACGGATTCGCAAAGTTGAGTGTTGACAACGAGAGGTATAGATAGTCAAGAACAAAGACAAGAGGATGTCCTCAGAGGGGCATGCAGAGAGGAAGATTGAGACATCGGCCATTGATGCTTCTGTCACTAGAGCAATTATAATCCCTTTTACCAAATACCAGTACATCTACTTGGCAGCAAAACTGAGGAAGGAGGATGGAGAAGAAAAGAGACTGGCTAAAAGGTTTAATTTTACAGTCTGTTCTGGCGAGCAGGTGTGTGGACTGGGCTATACATCTGCCAGTTCCCCATCTCTCTCTCTCTCCTCTACGCTAATCAGCCACCTGAACAACCGTCTGAGATAAATTCCTATGAGGGCCATAAAGCACATGATTACTGGGCTCCACCTCCATTGATTCGATTCACAGTTTCCAGCCTTTCAGTGTTTTTTTAATGGGGCTGAGTGCCTGTCAGTCTGCTTGGGCAAGGATGACAGGTCGGCAGCCGGGTTTCGTAAACAGCTGGAATAATGATGCCAAATGCAGAAAGCGTGGCAGTGGAGGAGAAGGTGATGGTCAATGGTCATTAAGCGCAGATGTGTCCCTTCTTGTCATAACCACTGCCTGTGCTTCTAGCTGTTTTTTCTGTAAACTAACCACAGGCCTGTTTCTGGTTTACTCCCAATGCATGCTTCCTTGGGAGCAGACAAAGTCATCCTTATGCAGTTTGCTGAGAGAAACATCTGTAGTTGAAGGTGTAATAAAGATGCTCTGATGCTCTGATGGACTATGACGCCATGTTTGCAGCAATCTTAAGAAGCAGCCCTCCTTCTTTCTGTACATCTCAGTCTGGGGCCATTTGCAGTTCCTGCTCATAATTTAGGTCAGAGAATTAGATAGAACTTGCTGTCTGAAAGTCTTTTTCACTCTAGTCGGAATCATGTGGTTTTTTTCCCCTTACTTTTAGTCCGTTCCCATTCCTTAAACACTCTTATTTTCTTTTGCTCAAAAAGGCTAAGACATCTGGACCTGGCTAGTTTGGGGTCAGCCCACCCCCTGCGTCCTTGCGATAATGAAGCTTGCAAAAGAGAGGGCTGGGGAAAACGGTCAGTTAAGTGTCTGGGAGCCAACAGAGTTTTGCCTTATTCGCTTGCTAGTGAAGACAAGCAAAGGTTCAGAGGTCTAATGGATTATGAGTCACAAAGGTGTATGTGTGTGCGCTCTCTCGCTCTCTTCCATTCTCTGTATCTATCCCTCTCTCCCATTCTCTGTATCTATCCCCCTCTCTCTCTCTTCAGCCCTCTCTCTCTCGCTCTCTCTCCAGCCCTCTCTCTCGCCACGCTTGGGTAAACAGCATAGGTGGCTGGAACAGATGCCAGGGTGAAACGTAAACAAGGCGAGGCAGATAAGGAGAAGAGCCTTGCTATGCGCCTCACCGCTCTCAGGTTTATGCAGGTGTGAGCCATTTGGTCCGCCGAGTGGAATAATGGCTGACATCTCCCCTGGCCACATGTCACTGCAATTAGGTACTGCGACTGAGCCAAAAGCTGCGACCTGGGTGTCATAGCAAGTGTGCTTTCTTTCTTTCATTCCTTTGTTGACGACATAAGTGGTGCGATTGTGAAAGATTATAGTTTTTAAGCAACAGTGTGAAAGTCCAGTGTAATGACTGATGATTCTTGTGACATGTAGTGAGTACAAATTATAATTATATGTAGTGGGTGTAAAATGACAGTCGGTCATGATGTATAAAACAACTGAGCAGTATATTGAAAACACCTTAACAACAAAAATGGGGATGTCAGTCTTTACCGTTTATAAAATGCATACAGTAATAGTTCCAGTAAACATGTTACCGTAAACAGAGTAGCTTTTACAAGAAACAAGGGTGTGGATATATTAGTTTAAAGCTGTGCTTGAGTATGACTTCACATTCCTTGGCCTAAGCATTTAATGTCATAATGACATCGCTCACATGACATCTCATTATTACCAGTGTTTGTGGAACCAAGAAAATGAGCACTTACCATGATCAGTTAGATAAGCTCTGTGCCCTCCAGGTGGCCTTTAGTGCCTCATTACAAACCACCGCCACTCAGTTCAGGAAGCTGTCTTTTTGCTGTGGTTTACCAAATAGGAGACTTGGTTCAGTTGGTTTGAAATGGAAGGTTTATTTGTCTGGTAGATGTGATGCACTTTATATCTAATCTCACCATGTGTTTGTTGGACTTGTTATCTTTGTACTCAAAGCTCCTTAAATAAATACAATAATTGTTTCCTTTATTCTTCTTCTATGAAAATAGATTCTGATAACTATTGCCTCTGATTCCTCTAATTTAGAAATACATTCTAAGTTACGTTTTTTTTTGTACAAAGACAGGATTAGTGCAAAGTGCAAAGACAGGAAAAGTTGTTTGGTGCAAATTATACATTAACCTTCAAACAGGTTGATTTTGTTCTCCGTCTTTCTTTGATATGTCTTACAAAACCAGAATGTACCTTGTCACCAATGACCAAGTTCTATGTGGCTTTTTAAAGTAATTTCAATCTCAGCCATTTTTTATAGCCTCTCCCATGGCTACTGTGAAATGCAATTTTGCAAATGGATTCATTCCTTTCCCCTGATCAATGGATGCACCGCCTTTTAGCACAGGCCACTTTGCCCGAGAGACCTCAACAGGTTATTGTTTCTGGCAAATACATTTTTATAGTACTTGATATTTCTTTTCTCCCACCCCCCCTTCCGACTCCATTTAATCCACGTGACTGTCTCAGCCCATGGACCGCAATGGCTAAAGGGCCCTAATTAGGGCTCTCGAAGGGGACTTGGCAATGACAGGTGTACGTCTGCCATCTCTGCTGGAAGCTTGGCCCTCATTACTATGCAGTCACAATTAATCCCCTTCCGATGCAATCCACCGTCGGCATCGCGGAGCGAAGGCCCGTCATCAGCTCACACTGAGCGCAGGGGAACGGGTGTGTGACGCCTGGCTTCATCTGCGTTAAGAGAGAGAGACAGAGAGAGAGATGCGCTTCCCCAAGGGCCTGTGGGTAATTGTGTCTTATGCAAGAGTAGAAGGGGGAGAAATGTTAAGCTTGTGTAAGAAGGAGAGAAGCCCACAGGATGACAGCTTTCCAGTATCTTGGGGTTCAAATTTTTCAGAGTGTGTTTAAGTTTACTGAAGTTTCCCCCCCCCCCCCCCCCACCTATCCTGAATGATGTTTTAATGTTTCCACTGTGTGGTCTGACGAAGAGAAGCACCAAGTGCATTGTAAACTGTTAAATACCTGTTTCTAGCATGTGCTCTGTGTTTGTTTTACTCTGACGTGGTTAGAAGCCAGGATGTGACCGAAGTAATTGCTCCGCCGTGGAACAACTATGGGTCTCTTGGGCTGGAGAGAAAGAACAGGCAAGAAGCCCTCCTTAGACATTCGTCTTTCATGTTAATGTTCACTGTCAGTTGTTTGCAAGAGCACAACGGAGACGTGAGATTCTGCCGACTGTCATGTGATATTTAAAGCAAGTGCAGAAGACCCTGTGAGAAACAAAGTCCCGTCACTGCTGCCAGAGCTTGTTTCCCAATATGCTATTCCACTTAGCTGTTTACACCTGGAAAGTTTATTTCAATATCCATTAGTATCGGCAGTCTTTCCCCTGTAGTGCCGTTGTGGGGCCCTCACTCTGTCTATGATCAAGTCCGCGAGGCACTCTGGGATCTGGGCCATGGCAAATACAGGAGACATAAACAAACTGTTGAAGCCAACTGCCCTAATTCCATCTCTGTAATCTAATGAGATGCAACGCCAGCTCCATCCTGGATTTGCATGATGGATGGCAGCTCTCCCGTTGCACAGGGACTAATGTGTTTCTTGTGTATATGATTTTCTTTTTTTCCCACATCTCATTCGTTTTTTAGTTGCTGGATCTCCTGGCGAAATTATGTGGCGTCGGCTGCAGCTCCTGTGTGCCTTTCAGCCCATTAGCAGTGAAATTAATTTGCGCCTCGGCCCTGCAAATGAGGTGCCTCAACGAAAAATAAATACTCCCCCCTCAACCAAAGCAGCCTCGAATAAAAACACATGTTTTCCCCCCACTTACTCCTGACATTTCTTCTCATACAAGTTGACAAGGGCACCATCACTGGGGTCCTTCTACTTGTACTTTGAGTTTTTTTTAAACCGAGCAGCACAAGCCAGAGACTTCCAAAACTGAAGTCAATCTAATCGGTGTTGTCAGCGCAGTTTGGAGGTCTTCACTGGCCTGTTTTGATAGCCTAATTGAACTTGCTTGTCATTTTTTCTCTGAGATGATTCAGATGCTATTGATTCTTGTCCTATCTGGTGGATCACTGAAGGCTTGCTGCCCATTGAGAAGACACCTTTGAGAGTGGAGCGCCTGTAGAGGGTGAGGATCTGTAAGCACAGGGTAAAAGTTAAAGAGGCCAGGGAAGCATGACCTGACAGAGCTCTCTTGTGCAATTAATGGCTCCTAGGTGCTTTTGGCTTTCTATTTAATTGAGTTGACCTTTTCATCAGAAAACCAGAACTTAAGTTTCTGCTGTGCTGTTGACTCACTTCTGTGGTTCTGTGCTGTTGATTCATAATGAATTGAACACATTTCCTAATGCTTTGACCTACTTTGAGTAGTGTATTAAATCCACATATCCATCACAGTGTGTTGTCACCACCAAGGGGCTGTGCTAGTGCAAATGTCCTTTGTGTATTTTCTTCCTTTGGACAATGAATGGCAATCATTCTATGCGAGGCAAATGTCTGCAACATAAAAGGAACACCTTTGTTATTGCCTCTTCTTTTACAGTCAAACCTTTTGCAATTACCTTGAAATGTTGTTATATAGAATTATGTATTCTGTCAAGAGTAAGTTGAGGTTTCATACTACATTGTTAGGCTATGGTAGGTGAAGGTGCACAGGCCCTCAGGACTAAGTCAGACATTGCCCAGTATCCATCTGTAAGGTGAGGTCTTTGTCGAAGTCAATTTAACAGTATTCTTACCTGACTCAAGGGGAATAAAGATGGAAGGAGGAATTCAGTCCGCTGAAGTTATTTCCTTGCTGTAACAGATGTGGTCCTGTTGATTAATAAATGTATGTTGCAATATTCATACGCAATGTGATTGTACTGAATTTTCGCTGGAAAATCCCTTTATCTTATGCACACAGTGAATTTGGTGATTAACATATCAACTGCACACTGCAATCATACTAGTTTCCTGTGGCCAGCTCTTATTTTTCCATTGATTCCCAAGTGTGCTAGTTTGGCACACAGACATGTAAGAGCTGTTGCAGAAGAAAAGAAACAGAGAGCAGACATCGTAGTCGTTGTGACAAGCAGTGTGGTAGCCAGGGGCAGTCTTTCCTACAGGCGGTATAGGCGGTCACCTAGGGCGCGACAAAAAAAAATCACTTTTTATTTTTGTTGGGCAGAGTTCTTTTTGCGCCCCCTTATATATCTCCAAACAATATTTTGACATTAAAAAAATAAATCTAACATTAGGGTAAAATTAACCAAAAATCAACCGAAAACGGAAGGGGTACATACATCCTCGGTGTTGTCAGAACAAGCTAGCACAGGGGGCGCCAGGAATGAAGCTCGCCTAGAGCGCCAAATGTGCTAGGGCCGCCCCTGGTGGTAGCCCACGCTGCTCTTGGGCTCCCACTTAGTTTAACCCATTTAGGCCTAAAGCGCCTGGAAAAAATGCCTGTAAAACCTATAGGCGATTTCAGAAAAGCCCCCAAAACCTGAAGTTTTTCTAGAAATTCAGCAATTGTGTCAACGCCTACTACATTACTGATTTCTCAGCCCCTGTAACAGATAGGAACGCAATTCAAAAAGTATTTGAGAGCTTACACCTGTGGCTTTCATGAGAATTTGAATTTGTATTTACAAATATTTACAATATTTACATACACCTTCTCAAAAGTAAACAAAATATGTAAAAGTGCAGGATCAGCACAAAACAGTAGAAAAAAATGTAATAAGCTATATGACAAAGTTTATAACAAAGTGAAATAAAGTATATAACTATATAATTATAAATATATAATTCTTATAGGGAAAGTTTTAACTTTTGAGTTGTTTACTTGTTTTATTATGAGCAGAAGGGAATACGATTAACATCTATTTTGTTGTCCGTGTAGTTTTTACATACCAGGGATATTTAATGCTCATTTGGACACTATGGATGGAGAATGGACCTGACAGTGTCAACCTCTGAGTTGTTTACTTGTTGTATTATGAGCAGAAGGGAATAAGATTTTGATCAACAATTATAACTATTTTGTTGTCCATGTAGTTTTTACATACCAGTGATATTTTTATGCTCATTTGGATACTATCACTGAGATACAGATGAACTAGTTTAGTGTCAAATATTCCATTAAAAGGGAAAAAACAGGAATAATTCAAATAAAAAACAAAACAAATTTCAAGTACATCTTATTTATCAACTGATAAATACTGTATGCTGGGCTGAAATGGAAGGCAACCAAAGCATTCACTATAATAAAGTCAAACGAGGATTCAGTAGCATTAACTGATTATAAACAACATTGTATAGGGACTGATTATTGTTTTGAAATACTAGAATATATAATAATGCAAAGAATAGAGAGTTGTCGATATAATTCGCTCGTTCACACTCGCTCACTGGAGAAAGTTTTAACAACATAGCAAGCTAGCTTAGTGTTAATATAGCCCTCTATGATACCATATTCCCTTTCATTTACCTCGAGTAAACCTACATTTAAGCAAGTAACAATCGTTAACAACTACAGATAACCATATTCTGTAACTACCAGTACTCACAACTCACTCCTTGCCTAATTTACTTTGAGCTATAATCCTGGCTGTCGCGGAGGAGACGTTACTTAGCAAAGCGAGAAAGCCAACGATTTTTTTTTTAAACTACTAATGGAAAAACATTTGAGGCACTATCACATGTCTATTCTGATGCATTTCATTGGCCCAGAGGCCGACACTTTGGGCAAAAACCCCCCTTATACAGAGAAAACGACACAAACGCTTTCCCGGCCTTAAAGGTAGAATGACGCAACAGCGCTCCCGGCTTTAATGGTAGAACAGCGGTAATGCTTTCCCGGCTTAAATGGGTTAATATGGGGGAATTCTTACAAGGCTTTTACAGGGCAGGCTCTAGGACCCAGGGGAGGTGCTCTGGGGACTAGGGAGGTCGGGCATCCACTGATTGCAAGCTCAGACTAGTTTGGCACCTGAGCAGCAACTAGTTTATGACAAAGACTTTACAGAGTCAGGGAGAATATGAGCATGTAGTCTGAAAAGGCTGACCAGGTCATCACTTTGAAATGCTTTCCATATCTGTATCAGCCTAGTCTGGATGACCTACAGCAAGCTCTGTGCTTCTGGGGTTTGCTAATCGTATGTTTGCCTTTAGATTGCAAGGAAAAAATAAATTCATTCACTTGTCATCTCTCTTTTTACTGATGTCTGATTCATTAACATTCTATCCAGATTGCATCTGGAGTGTTGGAAAGGCCTCCATGATAGAATATCGTCTACAGGATTCCACAGTTAGATTTTCTCCCTCTTGTTGCAAGCCTGGATAGCAGTAAAGCCTGGCCTCATGCCCTGCTTTTAAGAGCCTGTCTAATGGGCTGTCTGGATCGTGGCTGAATGGAAGCCTTGAAAGCTGCCTGTCCCTGTCAGGGGTCCGTGTGAACATGACCAGATAATGCAGACCTCCATTTAGATCTGTTCAAACAATTGATGTTATGTCTCAGAATCATTCTATTTAACTGGACGATTCATCCACAAAAAAACCCAGATGTCAGAGAAAAACACATTTTATTAATACTGATGATGTTTAAAGTAAAATGTGACAACCTATTTAAATTAAGTTCTCTAGTTTCCACTACTTCACTCTGCTCTTTTATTTCATGATATATCATAATGCACAAATATATTACACTATCTAAACATAAAACAAAAAGTAGATTATTTCTTTGTTGTACAATGCTTCTCTTCAATAAATCGTATACCGTTGGAAAGCCTGTTTAGTTCCCTTTTAAATGGTCCCACATTTGTAAGGAACATGCATTTGTGGGATGAGCAGCACAGCTGAGTATGTGGGTTGCGCCGATGAAACATTTGCCAAACAGCTTATTCTGGCAAACTTTTCATGGGCGCAACCCACAAACTGACGCTCATCCCACCAACGCATGTTCCTTACAAATGTGGCCAAGAAGCATTGTTACAACAAAGAAATAATCTACCAAACACAAATTTCCTTACTTTTTGTTCTATGTTTATTTGATTTCCCAGTTTCTGGTAATATCTTGCTATGGCAATATATGTTAAATGCATGTTTATAATGCCTTTATAACCTTGACATTAGATTATTATGTATGGACTATACATCAAAATTCTTTCATAAAACTGTCAGCATTAATATATAGTGGCACTGAAAAACGTGTACGTGTTAGGTTGTGTGCCCTTATGTATTGCTTGTGGTAATGTTTATAAGATGATTATGCAGTGCTTACAGGATATGTTATGAATTGCCTGTAGAGCTAATACTCTTCTATCTTTGCAGCATCATGCTGAGAGGCAGCCTCCCTCCCGCAGGATGCTGGAACTCGGCGCGGGTTCGGTCAGCGCGCAGGCCACCCTATCTGACCATCGCCATGCAAACATCCCCCCTCCACCTCTGGCTGCTGTCCAGGCAGGCGCATGCCCGGGCGTCAGTGGAGTCTCGGTACCTCGTTGCTACGTGCTGCCGCCTGAGGACTCCGAGACCTGGCACAAGCACCGCAGCGGCTTCGGCCTGGCGGGCTCCGGAATGGGCATGGGGCTGGTGATGGGTCTGTCGCCGTCCCGCTCGGGCTCGCTGCTGGAGCCCCCCAGCCTGGCGGAGAGCCTGCTGTCGGGCAGCAGCAGCCGTGACACGCTCTACATCCCACGGGGAGCCACGCTGCCCACCTCCCTGGAGCTGATGGCGGTGAACACCCTGGAGGGTGTGGGTGGCCCGGCGCCACCCTGCCAGGACCCCACCATGCCCATCAGCCCCAATGTCATTAAGCGGAGGCGGGGGGGCCTGATCGAGCAGCGGGACATCATTAAGGCACACCAAGCGCACAAGATTCAGAGCACCCCGCAGGCCCGGCGTAAGGAGTGGGAGTGAGTAGCACATGGCAACAGACAAACACACACACACACACATGGCCCAGAGACACACACTCATACTCTCACATATGACCCCCCCCCCCCCCCCCCCCCAAACACACACACACACATGCACACGCACATACACACACTCACACTCACATAAATGGTCCAGAGACACACACACACACACATACTGCCACATACAAGCACCACACACACATACACACATACACATACACACACACACACATGATCGGCCGAGTTTGGTTTAGAGCACAGCAAGTGCTGGTGTGTCAATCCACAACACTGGCAGCAAGGCACGTACAAATCCAGCATGGAGCATTCTCAGGTATCTCTACCAGCTCTAATGCACAGGTACACGTATGCACAGAACAGAAACTGCAGATCACACACTGAGAAAGTTTCATGCTGATTTGATGACTGACAGCCCTTTTCATCGTTGACATATTGAGAGCTGTTAGGCATATGGTAGCAGAAAAGGCCAGTGATTTTTGAAACTTCACCTCAACATCAACCTCTGACTCGCCTCCAGCACTTAAACAGTCCGGTCCCTTTAGCAAACCTTTCCACCTGTGCACCACACAACATTCCATATTTGCCCCATATCGCTCAGATGTGGCACCACATGGTGTAAAGTTAGAGGACGTCCAACCTCAGCTCTCATTCACCTAACTTCTCCTTCTCATGAACAGGCCATGTGGGTTGAGGTTTCCCAGATCTAGCTTGACAGAAGTGATGCAGGATAGGGCCAAGGGAGATGTGGAGAGGAGGGGTTGACCTCGGTAACAGGAAGGGAACATAGACAGGGTAGGTACAGAACCGGCCACATAGAACAGACACACAGCACCCGTATCAGCGGACACTTACCTGTTTATTAAAAGTTGAAGCTTGAAAACCAAATTCTATTTCCACCCTGGAAATTAAGTTAAGTGCAGACAGCAGATGCTTGTATACGTCCCATCATATAGGTTCCCTCTCTGGTCCATGGCAGGAAGGCTCTATCAAAACTGATCAAGCTCTCTAATATGAACCCTTGCCGTTATTTGTGTGTGCTGCTCTGTGTTTTTTAAACGGACGTAAGTCATTGCAGGCGGAGCAAGAGGAGGTTATTTGTCTTCAAGCGCTATTTAAAAGACAAAAAAGAATGGATATAAAGAAATCTTTTCTTCTTTGGTAGATTGAAATAACAGCATATATTTAGTTTTACATAGTAAACAACTGCTTAGTATGTGATCAAAATAATAGGGGGTCCTAACATGTCTGCATGAAGGACATTTCTGAGGTTGGTTTGAGTTGTTTGTACAAAATGCCTTCACATGGGTCTAGACAGACACCTATTTGTTATGTTTCAATATCGAAGAAGAATTTTAAAAGCTAGTTCCAGTTATGGGATGAAATGTAAATGATCAGAATTTGAATATTATTAATTAGGTTTTTGTGTGACAATAATCAAGCTGTTCCTCCAGTTAAGGTTATTGAACTATAGCTCATAGTCTGGGAGGGGGGGGGGGTTGAGTGTGTGTGTGTGTGTGTGTGTGTGTGTGTGTGTGTGTGTGTGTGTGTGTGTGTGTGTGTGTGTGTGTTGTGATGGATAGGGATTGGAGGCCTCCTTATGCTCTTTGGCTTAATTGGACACTGGTAGCGTCCTGTTTAGCATTTAAGACAGCTGACTGTGGGGAGGTCCGCTGAACGACCATGGGGTCCTGTGCACCCTGGCAGGGCAGAGAAGCTACTGGCTGCTATGTGTGTGCGTGTATGCATGTGTGCGTGCGTGTGTGTGTGCGTGCGTGCGTGCGTGCGTGCATGTCTTTTGAGTGACTGTGAATGGTATGTGAATGTGCATCACTTTATTCATCCCTGTCACTGATGCTGATGCATTTGTGGTTATGTGGGTGCAACTAAACCACAACAAACAAGATGCACTGTGTGTAACTGTAGGAAATGTCTCATACTTCAGAGATAAGACCCTGTCCTTCTGACTCACTTTTGCAATAGTGCCAAGAGTTGCTCAAATGTCATCTTACATTTGGAGATGATTCTATTATCTCACCTCCCCTACTTGTATACAATCTGAGAGCACAGGCACACAGTCAGAGGAGAAACAAACAGTGCTAGAGAGAGAGAGACAGATCCTGTTGTTTGCCTTGCACAGTATTGAAGGTCTCCTCAGCACATCTGGCTAATTCAAGCAATTCCACGCAGGATGATTGTCGGCTCAGTCAGGTTATGTTATTGACGTGGCCCCACATCTTTCATTGTCATTAAGGATGATTTTTCTCAGCTGGGTCCATTTACACAATAGATTTATCTATTACTCTCCCAGTAGAGAGTGCAAAAGGACACACACAGTCCACACACACACACACACACACACACACACACACACACACACACATACGTACATACACGCTCAGTCACACAGGCATGCAAACATTTATAAATGCACATGCACACACAAATGATGGATAATGAGCGTAATCTTGTCAGATTGACTTGACATTTCACCAGGAAAGGTGAGTGGTGAGCGGATCCTCAGAGGAGGGGGCACATGTGTTTGTGTGTATGTGTCTACACTCAATACCAGCTCATGACGAAGCAAAAACAGGATTTTAGACATTTTTGCAAAGTTATTTAAAAGGAAAAAACTAAATGATCACATTGATATTATGGCAAATTGAGTGTTAATTGATGAGGAACAACAATATTTGGAGCAATTTTAGCAACATAACAAAATATGAAATATTGGGGGTATTGGGGTCTTTCGTAATACGCTGTCTGTGTATGTGTATTTGTAAGAGTATGTGTGTATTTCCTAACTTTGATTGCTCCTCTCAAATCAAGCATAGCTTCTTGGTACATTCAATTCATATTTTAGGTAAATGTTGTTTCTGACTATATGGGAACACACACTGATACAGTCTTAGCAGCACAAATATAATAGATCTACAGTACTGTGCAAAAGTTTTAGGCAGGTGTGAAAAAATGCTGTAAACTAAGAATGCTTTCAAAAATGGAAGTGTTAACAGTTTATTTTCATCAATTCTTCATAAATTAACAAAATGCAGTGAAGGAACAGAAGAAAATTCTAAATTAAATCAATATTTGGTGTGACCACCCTTTGCCTTCAAAATAGCAGCAATTCTTCCAGATACACTTGCGCACAGTTTTTGAAGGAACTCTGCTGGTAAATTGTTCCAAACATCTTGGAGAGCTAGCCACAGATCTTCTGTGGATGTAGGCTTCCTAAAATTCTTCTGTCTCTTCATGTAAACCCAGACAGACTCGATGATGTAGAGATCAGGGCTCTGTGGGGGTCATACCATCACTTGCAGGACTTTCTATTCTTCTTTAAGCTGAAGATAGTTGTTAATGACATTGGCTGTATGTTTGGGGTTATGTTCCTGCTGCAGAATACATTTGGTGCCAATCATACGCCCCCCTGATGGTATTGCATGATGGATTAGTATCTGCCTGTATTTCTCAGCATTGAGGACACCATTCATCCTGACCAAATCTCCAACTCCACTTGCAGAAATGCAGCCCCAAACTGGAAAGGAACGTCTACCATGCTTCACTGTTGCCTGCAGACTCTCATTATTGTACCTCTCTCCAGCCCTTTGGCGAACAAACTGCCTTCTTCTACAGCCAAATATTTGTAATTTTGACTCATCAGTCCAGAGCACCTTCTGACATGTTTCTGCACCCCAGTTTCTATGTTTTCGTGCTTAGTTCAGTCACTTGGCCTTGTTTCCTTGTCGGGGTAGAGCTTTTTGGCTGCAACTCTTCCATGAAGACCACTTCTGGCCAGACTTCCCCGGACAGTAAATGTCTGTACCTGGGTACCACTGGTTTCTGCCAGTTCTGAGCTGATGCCACTGCTTGAAATCTTCCGATTTCGAAGGTAAATAAGCTTGATGTGTTTTTCATCAGCTGCATTAAGTTTCCTTGGCTGACCACTGCGTCTACGATCCTCAATGTCTTCATTAAAAGAGCTTGAACTGCACATTTTGAAACCCCTGTCTGCTTTGAAATCTTTGTCTGGGAGAGACCCTGCTGATACAGTATAACTACGTTGTGTCTTGTTGCTGTGCTCAGGCTTACCATGTAAATGGATACAAAATAAACATTTATTGTTTACATTTTTAAAAGCATTCTTAGTTCATAGCATTTTTTCACACCTGCCTAAAACTTTTGCACAGTACTGTACGTATGTACAAAAACATACAGACTTGCAGACCATATCCATAGTGTATATGGATTCTACACAGTAAATTCATCCCCAGAAGATCAAAGTCCTCTGGACTTTCTGGATAAGATCCCAACTCCGTTAATGTCATGCCTTTCATCATATTGCAACTACGGCTATTTATTTCAATGATCAGGACAACTGTCTTAATAATTCTTTTGTGAGTCATAATTCCATGACCATGACTTAACGCCTGACTAGGTGATCGCCTCTATACCTCTCTACTTCCCCCTTCCCCTGTTGTTGAACACACTGTGTGCTCACGTCTTCGTCATCATCGAGCTCAGTGAGGAGACCTCCGTCCGCTGCTCTACCAGCGCCTCCATCAATCTCCCAGCGCTGGATAATTAATACACTGCAGTGCTGCGTTTGTGGGGGGTGGGGGGGTTGGGGGAGTGGTTGATGGGCGTAGGGTGCAGCCTTGGCCTGTAAATCACAATGCAGTCTGGGGCTGTAAATGTGTGGTGGTTAATAAATGATGAGGGACAGGCCACACGCTGGAGTCTGGCCGGAGAAAGTGTGCGCGTACGCATAAAAATGATAAAGTGACGGGCACGTCGCTGTGTCAGAGGGGGAGGGTGTGAGTGTATGTGGTCTGCTTGTGCTTGTGACAGCAGTGGTGGGGAGGGGGGGGCAGATTGAAAACAGATGACTCGTATTTATGTGGATTGTGTGTGTATGTGTGTGTGTGTGTGTGTGTGTGTGTAAGTGTGTTTGCATGTGTGTGTTCATGCGTATGGGGGTGTGTGTGTTGGTGAAAGTGTGTGTATGCATTGGTGTGTACATGTGTGCAAATGTTTGTATCCATCAATATGGGGTGTCAGTGCGTGTGTGTGTGTGTGTGTGTGTGTGTGTGTGTGTGTGTGTGTGTGTGTGTGTGTGTGCGTGTTGTTGTTGTGTGTGTGTTTGTCTTCCCTTAACTCTTAATCAATCATGCCTCCCTTTCGTATCAGGCAGACAGGCGTCAGCTAGGATAACTGAAATCATCTCCCCCCCCCCCCCCCCCTGCTCAGCATCCCCTCACCTGCCTCCCAGCCACTCAGTGGGGAACCAAACCCCCAAACCCTTGAGCTGTCCCTGCAGAGAGCACTGGAGCTGACACTCACACAGCCAAACCTCATTCAAACTAACAACCATTGCATTGTTTTTGGCTTTCTTTTAGAGTTGAAAAAAGCATCTTCATAAATTGTGTGTGTGTGTGTGTGTTTGTGTGTGTGTTTGTGTGTGTGTGTGTGTGTGTGTGTGTCTGTGTGTGTGTGTGAAAGAGGGAGAAATAGAGATAGAGCGTGAGAGAGAGAAAGAGAGACTGTGAATGTGTTTTTGTGTTTCACTGTGTCTATCTATTTTTGTATGTATGTTCTGTGTGTGTGTGTGTGTGTGGCCTAAGTCTGTTTTTTGTCTGTGTCTATGTCCGTGTGTGTGTGTGATTGTGTCGAAGTGTGTGTGTGTGTGTATGTGTGTGCGTACACTGTGTCTATGTCTGCATGTGTGTTTGTGTGTGTGTTTGTGTGTTTGTGTGTGTTGGTGACTGTGTGGGTGTTTCCTCATTTAATGGTGCATCAGCCTGACAGTTTAGTCAGAATGCAGTTGGAGCAAGGCCCTGTCATTGCCACCAGGACACATCATTCACTTGCTGTGGCCCAAAGACATTTGCAGCCATTCTCCCCATTGACTCACAACATGATAAAAGATAAATGAGCTTATGTTTATCACTCATGTTCGGAACACTCATCATGAGCACGAATGAGTCCTTGTAGCAGGGGCAGATTTCTAAAGACAGTCACCTGGTAGTGGGGTCGAGAGGAAGTATGAGCAGAAAGGTTGACATTTGCAGCCATTTTTCCCATTGACTCACAACATGATAAATGATAAATGAGCTTATGTTTATCTCCCATGTTCAGAGCACTCATCACTGGGCATGAGTGAGTCCTTGTAGCAGGGGCATATTGCTGATGACAGTATGAGCAGAAATGAGGTTGTATAACAGTCCTCCTATGGGCCGTGACTCGGCAGCACTTAAGGTGGCCCAAGTTGCCGCTGTCTCCATGGAAACCACCGTGCCCGCTTGCCTCCTAAAACGGTCAAGAAAGACCTTTAGTGCGAAGAGTAGCTAGCGTTCGAAATACTCAATTACTGATTCCTCATGAGCAAGACCTGCGTGGGACACAGAAATGCTCTTGCTGTCTGAAAGCGAAGGGAGTTTGATCGCGTTGAAGAGACAAAAGGTTGGGGTCTGAATGATGGGGCACTTCAGTGCAATCAGAGTGATGTGTAGCCCTCAGATGCTTTAGTGCAGACTAGGACATGAGCTGACTAATGGGTTTATCAAAATATATGAGTGATGGTCCCCACAGCCAGAGATTTTAAAGTGCAACTCTCTGAATGGCGTTTCAGACTGGCAGTGCTGTGGAAGGGAAGCTTCACAATAGTGAGACACCTTGCTTGAAAGCCCTGCTGTGCCCTGCTGTAACGCAGCATTCAACAAGTGGAGAGTTTTTACGAGAGGGTCCATATGAGCCCATCGGGTCCGCTGCACTTTTCCAGGTCCATACCAGAAGTCCTCCACTCAAAACTGATTCACAGGCACAGAAAAATCAAAAGTTGGCCCCGGCAACAACCCAGAGTCCTCCAGAAATGCTCACCATAAAAAGGACAGAGTACAAGAGCTCATTCATTTCTATATGAATAAATAAAACTGGAATTAATACAAAATGAATTTACATGAGCATACATACATATATGCAGATTATATGATACATTAAAAATGTATACTACATGAAAAGCGTGTTCTCTGTCCAACAGTCAGGATAGAGTGAGCACTATGTAATCCTTGGGGAATCTGTCACTTTCATATGTAGTTGACAGCCATCCTTTAGTTCTCATCTGACTAGGCAACCCCTCTGAGTTTACATGGGCTTCCGCTCCCTGCATTATTTGTGCAGTCCTATCTTTATCCCGTCACAGGTTTATCTCTGAATCCCAATGCTCACCCAAAATCCCTAGCACCGACAGTAACAGTGCTTGTCGTCGTACATAGATGCATAACATCAAGACTTCGACCATAGCCTTGGACATCCCCCTCTCCTGGACACGTATGAGGCTGTAGAGAGCACTTTCTGCCATAATCTGCATACCAAGGGACACACAGAAGGCTGATAAGCCTCTGCAGAGCTTAATTAATTGAGCCATGTGCGTTTAATGGCTGCTGAATGCCTCCTGTGTGTGTGTGTGTGTGTGTGTGTGTGTGTGTGTGTGTGGTGGAGAGTGGGATCTGGACTGCAACCAAACTCTGCAGGAGGGTGGGTCTCCAGGGAGCAGACTTGCTTCTCAGAGGGTAGAGGCTTTCGAGTCTGACTGAGACAGAGAATGAGTGGCAAATTGTTGCATTGAATGTGGGGTACTTGTTTGCTTGTGTATGTGTGTGGGTTACTCCAGTTATGGGCGTGTGTGGACCTGGTTGGGTGTCTGTTTCTACCCCCTTTTTTGGCTAGGCTACAAAATGTTCAGCCTGCTGGAAGCAGGAGGTCCTTCTGTTTTGCTGCAGATTCAAACACACACACACACATACACACACACACACACACACACACACACACACAACGTCTGATGCACACACACTAAATTTCACGAAAGCACACATAGACTAGACAGAGTACACAAATGCATAAGCGCACACAGACACACAGACACACACACACAAACACACACTCACACACACACACACACACTGAGACACACACACCGCTCGTCAGAAGTCCATGCTGGGGGAGACGGAGGCCCCTAAGGTTGTCAGCTGTCGTGGCTTCTCAGCACAACCCTGTGCACTGACCGTAACTCTACGCAGGGTAACAAACGCTCTGGAGACCCGAGCAGAACCAGCAGCACAGACCTTCCTCTTCACTGCTCCGAACCCTGCAGTGGGGTGAGGAGGACTGAGGAGGACACTTACAAAGTCGTGCGAGAGGAGACACCACCATGTCCTCTCTGATCGACGCGTTAAATGTCATCCACATGTCTGTACACCTGTGGATGTGTGTGTGTGTGTGTTTGTGTGTGTGTGTGTTTGAGTGTGTGTGTGTGTGTGTGTGTGTGTGTGTGTATTCCATGTATCTGTTCATTTTTTTATGTTTATTTTAGTGTCAGAAGCTTTTAATGATCAATCAGATCTCCAACCCCAATTAAAGGTGAAATCATACCTGTAGCAACTGCAGCAGTGTGTGTACATGATCCAGAACGCTCCGCAAGCCAAATCACTGGTGTTGTGTTGGTGGTGTGGCTGAGGGAATTAAAACACAGATAGGGTATGTCTCCTCGTGGCTCTGGGCAAAGAGGATTGGCCCCCTGCAGTTGTTCTTATCAGCCCATTAGTACACACGCTCCACAGACGAGCCGCATAGTGTAAATGCCAAACATGTTTGTCAAAGATGAGATATTTTTGTTGACATCCTGAAAAGGTCTATTCATCTGTGTGATGTGTCTGTCAGGCATAATGAGAGAGAGAATGAGTGAGGGAAAAAGATAGAGAGAGAGGGAGAGAGAAAGAGAGAGAATGAGGCCAGAGAGAGAGAGAGAGAGAGAGAGATTTTGATTTTTAAAAATACTCTTTATTGCAATATACAATGGTATATTGCTACAATATCTTAAAACAACAAATCATGTGTAAACATAACAGTAGAAATAAAACAGGACATTTCATATATTTCCTACCTTCACAACATGTACAAAAACCAATTCGTTCTCAACGACAGTACATAGAGCTCTATTGATGCACCATATGCTCTCAAAAGACTCAAGGTCCTGCATGAGTTTGTAAAAACGGAAATCAATTAAAATCCTGTACTTTATCAAAGCAGAAAACAAAATAAGTGCATCATCACCAGATTGATTATTTACCTTGTTTTTCCTACTTAGATAAATGGCCATTTTGGATTGGCCCAAAATAAAATTCAACAATTTACATTAATTTTGTCTGCGTTGCACATATTTGAAACCAAAAATGAAAGTCTCCATAGTAAACACTTTGTCAAAACAATCAAATAAATTATGTAAAACAACAAACAAAGGCTTCAGTCTTATGCATTGCAAGAAAGCATGGTAGATAGTCTCTCTTTGAGTACAAAAAGGACATTCCTGATCAACCTCCTGGTTTAACACTGAAATAAAAGCATTTACTGCTATAGCCCCGTGCAGAATCCTCCACTGTAAGTCACCCACCCTTTTGTCTAAAGGTGGTTTATACAGTGATCTCCATTCTGGTCTTATATCTTGACCCAGTCCAAGAACTGTGCGCCAAGGTGTGTCAACTCTGTCATTTAAAACTTTTTTATTAAAAACTTTCACACAGGCCTGATACAACTGTTTCCCACTGACACTACTTAAAACCATTATCATTGGACTCTCAGGTTTAAGAACGGACCTGTGCTCCCATCCAGATTGGGTGAGAGGATCAAATCTGGAAAACTGTCATTCTCATTCGGACTTATTGCCTCTGCACAATACTCTCCCAACAACTTAAAATTATCTACTGTTAGAACAGCCCGCCATTTATCCAAAAATTGGGCAGTTGCACGAACAGACCTTACCCCAAAATGGTCTGCCACCTTCTTTACATCTACAAGACTAGGTCCAGCCAGATAAAAAAAAAATCTTAAAGTCACTGTCTTTGAGTTGAGAAGAATTCTTGTGAGTGCATGAAAACCATAAGAAGTAACGTCCAATCGTGCTCCAAAGACCAATGGCTCTTGCAATAACCAATGGAGAGAGGTAACTGGTCCGTTCCTCTGTACAATAAACAAATCCCAGATTTTAAACAAGCTTCTATAAAAAGGGGGTCCTTTTGAGATATCCAATAAATGGGGGGTCATCAGAAAAAGGGACTTATCTAGTCCTAATCCACCACAAGTTTTTAAAATACTGCAGCTTACAGACCGCCAAGCCACATCTGAAGACCCACTCAGAAGTCTCTTTATAAACTGCATCCGAAAGGCTGCAGTCCTGCTTTGCATCTGCATAAGGCCATGACCGCCTTCGTCTTTTCGCAGAAACAAAACTGCTTGAGGGACCCAGTGTAAATGATCCCCAAAAAAATTGACCAACAAAGATTGCATTTTACCCAAAAGGTCTGGTGGGGGGTCCACACAGGCCAGCCTATGCCAAAAACATGATGCAACCAAATTATTAATTATGAGTGTACGTCCCCTAAAGGACATTTTTGGAAGCAGCCACTTCCACTTTTCAAGACGTCCTTTAACTTTCTCAAGTGCACCATCCCAATTCCTTTGCACTACTGTGTCGTTACCTAAAAAAATGCCCAGATATTTGAACCCATCCTTTTTCCACTGCAGACCACCTGGGAGACTAGGGACTCCCTTGGCCAACCATTGGCCGAGCAATAAAGCCTCGCTCTTCGACCAATTAATTTTGGCTGATGAAACAAACCCAAAGTCATTAAGTACCTTTACAAGTGTCTTAATATCAGCTTCATCACTTATCAATAAAACAACGTCATCAGCGTAAGCTGACAGACGGAGGGGGTTGATACAACCCGGTATGGAAATACCGTTTAAACGTAATCTCAGTTTACTTGAAAGTGGCTCTATTGCAAGGGAATAAAGCATTCCGGATAAAGAACACCCCTGCCTCACACCCCTATTCACTTCAAAAGGAGCGCTTAACCCACCATTTATCTTCAGGATACTCTCTACATCACAGTACATAACTTTGATCATACTAATGAATTTTTCACTAAAACCAAAAGCGACCAAAACATTCCATAAGTATTCATGCTCAACTCGATCGAAGGCTTTCTCTTGATCGAGTGATATCAAGCCTACGTCGAGTTTCAACAGCCTTGAGGCGTCAATAACGTCACGAATCAACGCTACGTTGTCTACTATTGATCTACCGGGTAGCCTACACAGTATGTTTGGTCGGAATGGACCACTTGTTCCAGCACTTTATTAAGCCTTTAGGACAACACTTTTGATAAAATCTTGTAGTCACTGCACAGGAGTGAAACAGGTCTCCAGCTCTTAATTTCGGTGAGGTCACCTTTTTTAGGGAGGAGAGTGATGACTGCTCTACGACAACTCATCGGCAGAAGCCCTCCGGCTAAGCTGTCATTGAGGACTGCCAGCAAGTCTTCACCCACCTCCGGCCAGAATGACTTATAAAAGCTAGTCGAAATCCCATCAAGCCAAGGAACTCGATCCCCCTGCAAAAGTTGAAGGGCGCTCTCCAGTTCCCCCAACGTAATAGCAGTGTCAAGCCCGGCCAAGGTTTCCGTTGAAAGCTGAGGCAAGTTTTCTAAAAAAAAACATTATCGGTAACCTCTCCGCTGTTAACCTCACTCCTGTATAGATCCTGATAAAAAGTGACTGCCCTTTTACGAATTTCAGAAGTATTTGATAGTAAGACTCCTGCTTCTGACCGCAGAGAATGGATCAATCTCCTCTGGCCATTTTTCTTTTCCAGATTAAAAAAGAACTTTGAAGGCATATCCATTTGATCCACCCCCTGAAAGCGTGATCGGACCAACGCACCATTCACCCTTGTACCCAGCAGATCAGCTAAAGAATTTCTTTTCGCCGTCAAATTCTCGACGTAATCGTTGCCATTATTATAAGCCAGCTCTTGAGCTTCAAGTAACTCCTTTTCCAATGTCTCTATAGACTGAGTTATGTCTTTTGTTACATTATGTGTGTACTGCTTACACAATTGTTGTATTTGAACTTTACCAACATCCCACCACTGTTGTAAGGAACTAAAAGATGATTTTTGTGTCCTAAAATTATCCCAGAACAGTTTAAAAACATCCTTAAAATATTTATCTTGCGTTAAATTTGTGTTGAAGTGCCAATACGCACTCTTTGGCTTCATATTCCTTAAAGTTGCTACACACTGTACAAGACTGTGGTCAGAAAAACTTACAGGCGTAATCATACAGGATCTAAAAATGTTGAGATGGTGTTTAAAACAATAAAACCTATCTAGCCTAGCTAATGAGAAAGTAGCAGCATAAGCATGGGCCCAGGTGTACTGCCTCTGCTCGCCATGAAAATTCCTCCAAACATCCCTAAGATCATGTGCCTTCATAACCTGAATTAGGTTCTTTCTGGAAGGCATATGAGGCTCAATATGATTGCGATCTATGATACGCTCTGTACAATTGAAATCCCCACCCACAAATAAATACTCCTCACTGTTGCAGTCAAACAAAACAGTTGATAATGTGTCTAAAAAAGACAATCTATCTATTCCTTTTGTTGGCGCGTACACACATATAAAAACCAACACAACATTTTCAAAACGAGCTCTGACTTTAAGGAGTCTACCTTTCAATACCTCCGCACGTCATAAGATACTAGGGTAAAATTCTAAATAAAATAGCAACACCACCACTTATGGAAGTGTTGTGGCTGAGCAGAGAGAGCCCATCCCTCTCCATAGCCCAATCAGCCGCGTTACCGGCATCGCTGTGCGTCTCCTGCAGCAGAGCAATATCAAAACGTTTCTGTTTTGCGAGTTCAAATAATTGCGCTCGTTTGGATCGGTCCCTAGCTCCATTCATATTTAACGAGCCAATGCGAATCTCACTCATCGGAATATTGAAAGAAAAAAGATTGCACAGCCCCCAAGAAGAATTTAACAAAAGAAAGAAAATAAAAACTCTAGACATGATCAACATCGTTGGCACCTAAAACAATATTCAACTTGGTGAGAACTTTTTTTAAACGGTAGCCCTCTTGATTCGTGAAACCACCTTCGGACATGAACACCCTTGTTTTCTGTATAAATTGATCCACGTCAGGAAAAAAGTCATCTATTCGAACATTCCTAGCATGTTTGGTCTGACTTAAAAAAGTCTTTATATCCCCACAGGGGCGGACTGGGACAAAAAATCGGCCTGGGCATTTTGAACCAGACCGGCCCACTAAATTCGATAACACACCTTTTCAGTCTTTTTGGTCTCTCGAATGTCTACACCAACCAGGCTTATAGCTAGCAGGGCGTCTGCCCTATAGTCTACTAAAAAATAAGAAGAAACGGGACGCCCTACTTTTAGGCAGGACGGCCTAAAGACGCCCTATTTTTCTCCCGTTTTACCTGTTAACTTCGCTGAATGTGATCAAAATTCACCGTTTCAGTCGCTTCAGTGCTTAGCGAAGTCTAGAATCATACATATGCCCTGCCAATTAGAAAATAGCATTGCTGTATTCCCGCTACAACAACGTTACATCATGATTCCAACGAAACATTGATTCACGGGCTCGCAGAAGCTACAGAAGACAGCTGTCTCACCGCACGTCACTGAACCTACTTCTTTATGAGTTCAACAAGAGTTTGTGTGTTAAGGTGGTGGTCTTAATTAATCTAAATGCAATACAATACAATATACATCATACACTTTAAAGCTTTGTTCAGAATACGGAGGTATAAGATCGGTCGATATTTTTTGGAACCAGAAAATAGCGACTGAAGAACCCCCTGTTCTCGTCTCCGAGAGGACAGGCTGTATTGCTCCCTTTTCTAGAAGGGAGTCTATTTCCTCCTGTAGGAAACGCGCTTGATGATGTGGCACTAACGTTTGAACCATGCCCCTGAAAACTGGAGCGTATAACGGGCTATCATAATTCGGTATCTGGACAAATTGGCATATTCTCAGAATACCAGGGTTTGGGAATACTGGGCTTTCGGAACATTGACATGGCACCGCGCACCAATAGGCTAACAGGCTAGCCCACCACTCAAACACACAACATAGACTGTAGGCTAACGGCTGGCTGTTTCAGAGTACAGTAGGCTGAGGGCTAGCAACAGCTACAGACTTGTCTTGTATTTACAATGCAAACGAACTTGGCCATAGAACATAGGTCCTAAGTCAAACATATTTTAGAGACGTTTTAATTCATGATCAGTAGGCTAAGCTTACCGTAGGTCGTTGTATCGTATCTCCCTGGCTGTAGCCACCAGCATCACTGTCATCCACGGGAGCTGATGATGGCCCTGCCGTGGCAAACATTTCCGATATTTTGGCACATTTGGCAGCGTTGGCTTTAAGAGCAAGCCTCTTCTTATCTCGCAGTTTCTCTGCACCCCATTTTTGCTTTCTCTCCATTTGGACTGGAGGATTCTAACAAAACGTGCGTTTCTGTGCACCGACGAAGCTAAAGGTAGAAGATGTTTGGTGATATGATTGGACGAGCCCCTAGTCACTCAAGAAGACAGCCAATGGGCCGCAGATTAGCATGCGCGTGTCAAGCATGTCAAGGCCATGGGCCACGCTGAGTTTGTTTACCGTCCTACACTGTATGAAGTACTGGGGTACCCACTATGCCGCAAAGAGCAAGATATGCTGCAATCCGACTCACTCCCGCTCTCTGTATCCGTGGAAGCTGAACAGCTATGAAGATAGTTAAGATACGTCGTTATCGGGAAACGAGGCCCATATCAACAGTACGAAGGAACATAACAATCGCACTATTCATGCGTGCCGCAGACAAAATTTTATCATACCCAACTACGGCCCCTATGGCCAAACTAACAATTTCCACACTATCGGTAGAGGCGATTTTCACCGCATGCCGCCTAGTGAGGAAATCAAACTTTTCCTCCGTACCTGAGGCAGCCATGTTCTCAACACAGAAAACAGACGCCCAGGTAATGGGGGGGGGGGGGGGGGGGGGGGGGGAACAACCACACTACACACACACTCCGCACCACACAATAACTAAAGCTCCTTCAAACAAAACAATACACACACACAAACAAACAAGCATATATAGAAATAGATATAAAGAAAGATTGAAAAACACAGCGAAACTGGCACAGCGGCCAGACGCAGCTTTCGCTCACAACTCTCAGGCTCCGCCCACACACTCAGTCCATGCGCAAAACAGGAAGAGAGAGAGAGAGAAAGAAAATGATACTTAGCTCAGTTCAGATACTGTTTCATAGTGATGTCTGTACTTCTTGCATTTCTTCAGACGTTTATAGTAAAAAAGGGTGAAAAAAACCCTGTCATAACACAGATTTGTGTGACTGAAAGGAGAGATGGGGGGTTTATGTGTATGTCAGCATGATGCATTGGCCCTCGTAAGCCAAATTGGTTTCTGTGGTTGTCTGCTCTGTGGTGTGTTTAGGCAAGCTATGCGTCGTGACGAATGATCGTCATATCAGAGGTCTATCACTCATGCTCTGCGTCTGAGGAGCTGTCAACAGTTATTGTCTGCGACAGGCTTTCTCTCTTTCTCTCTCTCTCTCTCTATCTCTATCTCCAGTTAATATTGGGGTGCAGGTTGTTAGATGCTTTTGTCTCAGACTACACAGAGAGAGGGACGAAAAGAGAGAGAGAGAAAGATTTGTCACGCCCCTCAAAAGAAGTCAGGAGAGAGTGATGTTGTTGAGATTAAAGGGGAGGAAATAGACAAAAAAAGAGTAGAAATGAGAATGAAAAAGAAAACAGAGAGGAGGACAATAATGACATAATGGAGGGAGAGGAGCTGCATGGGTAGAAGAATAGACAGTGAGACAGACAGGAGAGGGAGACAACAGTGAGACATGCAGGAGAGAGAGACAGTGAGTGAGACAGGCAGGAGAGAGAGAGACAGCGAGTGAGACAGGCAGGAGAGAGGGACAGAGAGTGAGACAGGCAGGAGAGAGAGACAGAGTGAGTGTGTGCGAGAGAGAGTAAATGAGAGAGACAGTGAGACAGGCAAAAGAAAAAGAGAGAGAGAGAGAGAGAGAGAGAAAGAGACACAGAAACAGAGATGTAGGTCTTGAAGCTATCCCACAGCTTAGCCAATGTTAAGTTTTGGTCCTTCGAGAGCACAAGGATGAGTCTCAGTGAATGGCTTCTATTCTCGTTGTGGGTGACTCACTAATTCTGATGGGGGTTGGGAGTGGGGGGGGGGGTCTTTGTAACATACATCGCATTCATTCCCCTTCATTACTCATCACTTTTATTAGTCAGAGGATAATCAATTTCCTTTGCCCCTCTCAGAGACATCGTTCCCTTCGCTTTTCCAGGGGAGCTTAACATGCAGTGATGGGAGGCAGAATTGACCTGTTCATAATAGCCCAGGGCCACTCATTCACTCAGGGGCCAGTGAGCGCAAAGATGATACTCTTATTTTTCTGCTCCGGCATAGAAAATTACCTTTTGTCAATAGTAATTTGAATTCAATAGCAGTCTATTCAGAAAGACCTTACCTTTTCTGTCATTAAGGTAATCACTATTTTGTTGAGAGTATTTCTATATGTTCCTTTCATGCGATTCAGAGGAGACTGTTGCCTTTTTTTCTTTCTTAATTTAACTAGAGCAAGGCTCAGACTTGAACTGTCTGTGCACCTTCATAATAAACACATTTTCTGTACTCTGCCCAGTCTGTCTTTTGTGGCATGGTTAAATTGAATCTCACCGGGTCCTATTTTCCCCACATGCGCATGTGCTTGCACACACACACACACACACACACACACACCAGACACACACACACACAGCCTTGTGGATGGCTTTTCTGTTTGTGATTCCAGCTGTGATCAACTCGGTTAAGTTTTTGAGGCATCCTTGTGTCAAGCCTCTTGCTGGGTAGAGTCCTTTGTCATCTTCTCCTGAAGGGTGGTCGTGAGTGAGTCCCTGTAGTTGGGTGTTTGGCAGAACGTGGCGCCACACTCATTCATTTCACCACCGATCTCCAGTGGGGAAGAAAACGTTCACTATCCAGTCCATGATTTGTCATGTCTGCCAGTACCACGTCTCAGCTCAAAATCGATAATGTCGCCATCCCGATTATTCACGTGGTCACATTTAGCAGGTGCTGGGTTTTTGTGTTGATTTATGCTCCAAACCCCATATATATGTATGTATTTTCTTTTGGAAATGCTAGCAGGTATAAAGTTTGCCTTATTTTGAAATGCCCCTCTGTAATGCTCATACGGGTCTTTATATACCTGATTTCATAGTCATGTAGCTGCACACCTGTGTAAATGTTGAATTATCCAGTGTCCAGTCAAATGTTTGGCAAAAGATGTTGGATTTCAGTACGTGTACTTTTATTCATAGGTTTACAGTGTATAGATTATAGTGAATGGCTACTTAACCATTGTATGTTATCCTCTGTGATTTATTTTTTTTATTCGATTTGATTTGACTGATTCGACCTGACTTTACTTCAGGTGAAATATACTGTGTAAAACTTAACAGCCTTGTTGAATTGTTGCTCTTTCCAAACATGGCTAGAAATGGTAGCAGGTAGTGTTTGTATGTGCAACACCACCATGCAAAGGAAGATATTACATGGTCTTGCATCATCAAGACTTTTCATGACAGATGGATCTTTGGATCCATCAGGGGTGTTCTAGTCAACAAGAGAGCCGCAATCCTGAATTTAACACACCCAGAATGGCCATTTGCTTCCACTACATCACATTTATATCCATTTGTTGTTGTTGTGATGCATGACAAAGTTGCTATATTGTGTTATTTAAAGGATTGAGCACCTCGGCAGCCCGGTATATATGATGCATTCAATATTTACAGCCACTGCGCATAATTACACCCTTGTAGACTATGAGCGTACTGGGTGAGAAGGTTTGGGAATAACTCAAAGTTCTTATGATTGCTGCCTTCTTGGTGACCTTATATATTGACAGGTTTTGCTGCAGCAAGATTTTCCAGTGGATTTGTGTTGGATTATAGCAATAAATCCCAACGTAACTTACCGCACCTCTGCAGTTTTATATAATTCTGCAGTATTTTTCCATCATCATTCTTTTCTCACCATCTTAACTAAACAGACCATAAAACACACCGTCACACCATCTACCTCTCAGTGAAGAGTTTGCTGCAAATCGCCGTTCGATCACACACCTCGTGTTCAAACTCATAAAATGTGGATTTTGGTAATTTCCTTGTGGAGTGACACCCTGACCCCCACACTCTCACACATACCCTCCCACCCCCTTGCCCGGGATCTTGGGAATATTACTGCCATGCATCACAGTCGGCTGCTGCCCCTTTGCACCTTCAGCCGTGGGCCTCGAGGGAGCAGCGTGTGAATTATGACTCGACGCTCAGCATCCCTTCCTCCTGCTCCTGCTCTTCCTCCTCCACTTCCTTGCTTCCCTCTTGTTCACCTGTTCACTTTGTTGTCCTTCTCGCCATATTTCCCTGTCTGATTCGCAGACTGACGGTGTTCTTTTTTAAGATTTCCCTCAACCACTCAATCTCAGATTTGTGATTCTCTCATATACTTCCCTATCCTTTCACTCTCTCATACACACATCCGATCCCATGTACTTTTCGCCCTCTTTTTCTCTCTCTCGCTCTCTTTCTCTCACTTTCTCTCTCTCTCTCTCTATCACACAATCTTTAATCCTCCTGTGCTTTCTCTATATGTCCTCTATGTGTCTGTCTCCATCTAACTTGCTATCACCATTTCTGAAAACACCATGTCAACACTACTTTCTTCCTCACACTCTCCCTCTCTCCCCATTCTCTGCAGCCTCCTCCCTCTCTCAATTATCCCCCTCTCTTTTCTCCCTCTCTCTATTCTCTCTCTCTCTCTCTATGACTGCTAGGTCTGTTCTCACACAGTGGCTTGCGTGTTTAAATATTGAACAGTGCAGACTTATGACTAGTCTTCATCGCCAGTGGCCACGGGCCGTATTCACAAAGAATCTTAGGGCTAAAAGTAGCTCATAAGTGGCGAATTTAGGAGAAACTCCTAAAAATAATGGGCGTGTCAGTTTTAAATTTAGGACTCCTATTTTTGTTTTACTAAGAGCAATTCACAAAGTATTTTATCCCTAAAAGTAGCACCTAAGTCTAAGACAGCTTAAAACTCCTCATGAGGACTCCTAAGTCACTAAGACTTATTCACAAAAAATCGTAAGATGGCTGCAGCCGACTTGGAATTGATAAAAGACATTGCTTAAACAGTGAAGGTATTAATATTGTCGTAGAATTAGCGCGGGATGAAATGACGCCTTTAAACAACGATGTGTCCCGAAGTGAAATGTTTGGAAACATAAAGATAGCCTATTTGGCTTCGCGGAAAACGCAAATGACGACTGGGAATCATCAGTCAGCCGTTTAATTCATCAAACTATCAACGCACTGTAGACCCCACATCATCCAACAGTTTATCCAGTTGCCTTTGGACAATCGCCAATTACACAAGATCAAAGTAAATTCCATGGCGATCGCAGTAATGTCCAGTGACGGGACACACATTACAATAATTGCCCCATCAAAAGATGAGGACGTTTTCGCCCACCGTGGCCTGGATGTACCAATGACTCGTGCATTTCAACGGAGAGCGGTCTGCAGCAGGTTTTTGAGAACTTACCAGCTGGATGCCGCTGGGGTGACAGTGGCTATTGGTCCTGGGACCAGTAGGCTTTCGCTTAGGCTACGTTTCACGTTCGTTTCGCTTGAAGGGCCGTATGTGCTGATATTTGAAGTGGTCAAGGGCTGGAAATATAATAGCCTAACAGTTTGCTGGGTGCTTTAATTATTACTGCCTTGATTACATGCAATTGCCATATTTTATATTGATCGCTTTCTTTTTCTCTTAACGTGCAAAGTGTCATTCCCGTTGGATGCACAAACTTTTTAATATGACTTAATTTGAAGCCTAGCTTATTCTCTTATTTTCAGTTGATATAGTGGGATTGTTAGAGGGACGTCACGAATTAGTTTTTAATGAGAGAGCCTGTCAACAACCAATCACCGTCCTCACCCCTTCTAAACTCGTGCATGAGAATCGACGTCATCCATAGCAACGGTGCTTTTATCTTAAGCTTAGGAGTTTGTATTATCCTTAGTATGAGTAGGTCTCAGAGGCGTTGTGAATCACTTTTAAGAAATTACTCCTACGTAAAATGTTTTAGCGCGAGTTAGGAGCACTCTTAGTGGTAAGATAAAATGCTTTGTGAATACGGCCCCAGATCACCAAATTGCGCGTCAGCCAATTTGTTTTGATTAAAGTGTTTCAGTGGTATTCTAGGGAGTTGGTAAATATTCGTGTTCAACCCCTACCCCCATTTTTAGCATTAGCCTCTGCTGAGCACACTTTTCCCACTGATTGTCAGTGATGCTAACTGTTTCCTTCAATTTATAACCAAGAGAGACTGCTTTTAGCCAGAGGGCCATCCGGAATCTGTAAACTCAATATAGATATGGAGATGGTATTTCAATCCTAAATAATTGATCTATACACCTGGATCCAGCATTGGTCTGCCTTTTTATGCTTTAAAGGTAAAGTCCTTGATTATAATCTAATACACTTTTTTGTCAAATTCAGCTAATTCCTCACTTTCCCTAAACTGTTTCTTCTGTGTATGCTCAAAAAATAATTTGGTGGTCATACAGAGTTCTGGCTCTGTAAGTAAGAAACAAACAAAGTGGCTTAGACTGAATAATACACTCTTCAAGCCAATCAGCAATGCTGCCTTAGGAGCACTGAAGGGAGGGATGTATTTACAGTAATTGTCTGATGAATTCAAATATCAACATTATTTTGCCCAGGATCAAGCACTGCACCTTTAAAGGGTGTTCCTCGGTTTGCTTTGTCATTTCAATCAAGATAATCCCTCCCCGCACATCCAGCCAGCATATGTACAACCGACTTCAGTCACTAAGGTCGTAGGATAGCTACAGGTGCATCGCCACAGTATTCCTTCTCTAGGTCTCTCATGTGTCACACAGTATTCCTTCTCCACGTTTCTAATGTTTCGTTTGGGTTGATAACAAAGCCTCGTCCTCAGACAGTGGCAGGCGGGAACGCTTTGTCTTACACGCTCCGTCGGGCGCTCCTGTTCCCTGCCATAAAGCGCTGTCATTCCCCACAGCTAATTAAGCCCCTCAGATAAATGAAAAGAACGCGGGGTAAAGGGGAAGCCATGGCGCTCGCTCTATTAAAGGCATTTAGACTCCTCTGACAAATTCAGCCACGGATATCAGAAAACGACGCAGCCATGAATGTGAACATGACACTATTTTTCTGCCTGGTGTTGATAGAAAGACATTGGAATGTCGTTTCCTCCCATTAGGTAGCACAGTAATGGTTTGTGTGATGTGTTTCCACTCGTTTCCACTATAGTAATAATCTCTTACTTACTCCCATTTTCCCTTATCCTATGATTATGTGTACTGCTTTATGCATTATTTGGTAGTTTAAAAGTAAAATAGACTGATCTTTTAAATATGAGTATGTTCGGTATGTATATGGGTAGGTAGTGACCTTCTCTGAGAAGAGAAAGAGAGAGAGAACACGGGGGGATATATCGAGAGAGAGGGAGAGAGAGAGAGAGAGAGAGGGAGAGAGAGAAAGTGTGTGTGTGTGTAGTGCTTCATGTCCTGTTTTTCCAAACATAAAAGTGATGAAAACACAGGGCAGATGAATGCTTGGTTCCTTTTGCTATGGAATCACCCGCCTGTCTATTTAAGAAGGATTTCAATATCAAAGCTAAAAATGTTTTTTGTTGTCATTGCTGTTTTGTGCTGCTGGCATGCCGGGATATGGTAATTGTGATATGTTAATTTGGGAGTGGTGTGTGTGTGTGAATGCTTGTAAATCTGTGTGTGTGTGTGCATGTTTGTGCTTGTTTGATTTTTGTGTGTGTGTGTGTGCATGTGTACGTCTGTGTGTCTGTGTGTCTGAATGTGTGTGCATGTGTGGAGACTGTAATGGGCAGACAAGAGATCCCAACTGTAGTTAGTCTAATCCACTGGCACATCTTTCAATCTCATATCTTCAGTAGAGGAGAAATAGTAGTCTTTTTTAGTCCTTCCTATATTGCATAGCCCAATACAATTTTCAAGATTGGTCTGTGTGTGTGTTTGTGTGTGTGTGTGTGTGTGTGTGTGTGTGTGTGTGTGTGTGTGTGTGTGCACTATGTACAGCACTTTGGTCAGTGCAAGCTGTGTTTAAATGTGCTCTAAAAATAAACTTTACTTACTTTACTTACTTACTACCTAAATCGCTTAAAGAGACACTGGAGTAATTGCTTGAGCCCAGTGACTAACACAACTCTGGGGAGCTTTTTTGACAAATAGCCGAAGCACAGGGCTCTAGTCTTCTCACATCCTGCCATCCACCATTCTGGGTCCCCACAGCAACCTCTAGTGGACCTTTTGAAGTGTAAACAGTTTTACAGGGAAACGTATTAGAGCAGTAATAGTCCATCAAAAGAAAGGATCTCAATGCAAATCAACATGAAGAACCATGACTTGGGTAATTTTGGGTGTAGGTTGAAGGCTAGGGCCATGTTAAGTCAAGGTAAACAGGTGGTTAAGACTAAGTTTGAGCCATAGTTATTTTATAGTTTTTTTTGATTGCCAAGAAATCATTCTTGAAATCATGCTCCATTCTCAGAACTGCACACTCATCTCATCTGCATACATGTAGTAAACTTACATAATACAAACAAACACCATATGGTATATACATGATACATACAAAGCAGCTTAGTGGGTTTACAGTGTGCGTATAGGGTTACTGTTACAAGGGTTTGTAGAGTAAGAGCATGTAAGAAAAACATGTTTATGGTGGCAATTGTATACATTGCAGGAAAATGCTAGCATAAAGTACGAGGTAAAACAAGTGTATACAGTATGGTGGGGATGGTTACATGTGGGCCAAGGGTTTCTACAGGTAGATGGGGTGGAGAGACAACAGCAGCATCCCACAGTGAAGATAGTCTAGACTAGGAGGGGAAGAGACAAACAAAGTGAGTGGGTAGAGTATAGCTCTGTCAATATGCGTAGATGTACTTGATTGATATGGTCATAAGGAGCTATTGGTGTGGATATGTTTCCACATCCACACCAATAGAAACCAATGGGGAAAACAAAATAAAAAATCCTTTGGAGGGGCAACTTGAGTCGAGGAGGGCAGGGCGTTGCCCCCTCCTGTGCACGTCCCTGTACCCTAAGGTTCTGATTGGTGTGTGACCAATTTTGATTTAGTGTTTCTAACTGGGGAATTGTGTGTTAGTTGAGGTCATGCTGTGTTGACTTGAATTAATTATTTTGAATGTCAGTGCTTACAAAATGAGCACATGGTGCAGCCAGTGACATGAAAGGATTTGTGTGTGGTTTTTACACTTTAACAAGATCTCTTGGAAAAAAATACCTGGAGGAAAGAGATTAAAATTGGAAGAATTCACCATTTGGAGATAATGGCCAGAGTAGCAGTTTTCCTTCTTCAGAAGAAGCCCAAAACCTCTCTTGCATCCATCTCACCTTCCCTTTCATCCTCCCCTCACACCCCTCGCCTCTCTTATCCCTCATGATGACTCTGCCTCCTGCCTGTGTGGTGCCAGCCTCTGCCCGTGCAGCCATCTGCTGTGGGTCCTGCCGCCCCGAGGTGCACCCTGCGCTGCCAGCAGAGGTGGGTGCCAGCCGGATGGGGAGTGACAGACTCCCACGGTCCGGTGCGTCCCCTCGATTGTATTGGTCGAGAGGGGCCCCTCGGGGCCGACTTGGGACTCTGGGAAACTACAGTCCTGCATGCCGGAAACCAGGAATTTACTGCCCACTCCAGACCATATTGATTCATTCAGCTGCCAGCTGGAATGGTGAAGTGTATTTCATTCATTTTTATTATGCTGCCTGGGTGGATATTTTCATGGGCAGTGATAGATTGTTTAATTTTAAAAAGGCAGAGCCTTCTGTGATAACTGCTGTTAGAATTTGACTATCCATTGTCACTCTACCTGCAGGGTTATTAAAAAAAGGCTACTGAATAGATTTCCCTTAATGTTTATGCCTATGTTAATGGCTCACCTTTGTGAGCATTTAGTTGAAGTTAACTGAATCTGCAACACTTCCGAGTTACAGCTGCTGCTGTATAAAGAGTGACCAGCAGAGGGCACCAAATAACAGCTATTTTTCTCATTGGCCCAGTGGATAAGACAGAGGAGAGATAATTCTTCTTCTTGAGAAAGTCACAAGTTAACATACTTATTTTAAGCTATGTTTAGCGGCAGCTTGCCTAGTACAGGTGTTTCCAGTGTTTCTTCTGTTTGGTTTTATTTTTTACATTATTCACAACTGGTAGCAAAATGATCTCATAAGGCTGGCTTGAGAAATTACATTACAAAAAGTGTGTGTGTGGGGGTGAGGGGGGGTTGGGGGGTTCGGAAGAATAATTTGACAAACTACAGTACCACTATGCAATTATTGAAGTAATATGGCCATCAAATCAAGACTGAGTGGCCCTTGATAAAGGGAGCGGTTTTGTACCATTTATCATCTTGTACAATTTATTTTGTTAATTTTAATTTTGTAAAATACTTTTCTTTTTGCACAGTTTCAGTTTTGTTTTCCTCTACTTCATTTTTTAGTTTCTTTGCACAGTTGTAGTATTTGTATTATGATAGGGCCATTTTCTGACAGGCAAATTATCCATTATTCAACACAGCAGTCATCTTGTCATAATATTTTCATCAGTAATCAGTAGCAATTGATATTCCTGTGGTTGCTTGTGGTCGTGAAGAAGAAAGCACAACTCCTGAGCTTAATTTAATTAAGCCCCATGATTACTTTGTAGATTTATTCAGGCCTGCAATACTAAAAACACAATCTCTGATGCAGTTTGCAATGCAGCGTATTTATGTTTGTAGTGTTCAGGCCATGGCTACTGCCCAGCTTACACAGGAGGCAACAGGCTGTTGCTAGGTAACCATGCAAAGACAATACTAAACTGCTCAGACCATGACTTGGTTAAAAGCCTGCAACAGTTGCAGGGACAAGGCTCCTCCATGAACCTTGGAAAGGACCCAAGACAGTCATGAGATTAAACTGAAAAAGGGAAGGTTGAGGAGCATTCTCCCACTGGGGCTCATAACTGTTGTCATTTCCAAGAAATACAAGCTTAGGCTACTGCTCAAGTAATGGCGGTACAGATGCATTGTGAGGCTGGTGAAAGAACCCATCTGTGATTCATTTATACTGCATCTCCTTATTCACTGAGCTCCAGTTATACTGTATCTCCAAATGACCTGCTTTACACCATAAGTGAACACTGTCAATGACAAAATATTTAGTTGTTTATGACAAAATCTTTCATTTTTAAAGCCATATTTTCACAATTTCTATGATGGAGTAACTCTCATGGTTGGGTCATCTGTCAACCAGAAGCTCTGACCTCTAAGTGGATATGGCACTGTGTGGGAATGTAATGAAGCGGGTGTACTGATGGTCTGACTGGATCATCTCATGTGACAGTGTGAGGTTGAGCAGGTGCTTTGGAAGCAGTGTCACTAATATGATGACACACTTGGAGTCAGTGGTCAGTCATGTCACCACACTGAAGATTTATTTCTGTCCGTATCTGATATGGGGAAATGCATTTCACCTGCTGTAGTTCCGAATTTGTTCTTCCTTCTCTGCTTATAAGTAGACGCAAGCATGCTCACTTAGTTTTTATTGTTGGAGTAGCGAAGCTTGTGCTTGCTTGTGTCTGATATATATATAAAACAATATTCTTGAAGGAGCCATTGTGTGTTGTCTTCTGTGTATGCAGGGCTCAATCCTGCGTGTTCGAACCCCTCCTGTTTGAGTGCAGTTAGGCTGTGCGGCGTCTGTGGGGGAGGTGGATATATGGGTTCTGTATGGCAGACGATGTTGGACTGCCGTCCTCCTCCGTGGAGAGAGACAGGCCGGGCAAAAAGAAAGGGAAGGGAAAGGGAAGGTGTATTTTGTGCCGATGGCCCCGGCACTGTCAAGTGGAGAAACAAATTAGAAATTCAAGGGTGTACTGTCGCCATGGCAACCCCTGTTGAAGATGACAAGGATGCCGCATTGTGCAGTCAGGGTGGGTTAAAAAAAATCTTTCCAGACGCTAGTCCTCAGTTCAGCCTTTTAATTAAAAAGGGGGGTAAGGTATAACGTGAAAGACCTGGGAGATGACTTAAGTCAGTCCTAAAAATTAAAATTAAATGTATAACTTCTGTCATGGGGATGACATCCATTTTTCTACAGTCTAACACTGCACAGTACTATGCAAGAACACATTAAGGCCCTTTGTTGAATTAAATACCTCAATTGAAACATATTTGTTCATTTGGATTTTCAGTTAGATTTACTTTCCTCTGAACTCATTTGCACCAATAGTGAATACATTTACAGGCCAGGGTCTTGTTAATAGTTGCTCTCTTGGAAATAGTTGCATTAAAAAACGAAATGCTCGAGAAATGAACCCTGACGTCTCATTAGACAAATATGAACAAGTGAAAACACTTCACACTGCCCATGAGAAACCAAGAAACACTGAAACGGTTTCATCTAGTTAGCCTTTCCTTGACCTGCCTGTGAACTACAATGGAGAATTTAGCTGCTCTAATGAACAGGAAGTGCTGTGGTCTACATGGAATGATCTTTAATCAGACCCCGCCCTGCTCATAACACTGAGGTTATTCCAGTTACCGGCAGTCCTTTCAACATGGCCATTCACAGGAACTTTATGAGCATGTGGTGACACTTGCCATGTACAAACACACTCGCACTCGCACACGTACACACACAAACAGAGATACACTTCCAAGTGTTTAAGCAGACCCACTTGACCACAGGTGCACACACATCTAAGTACGGTATATTTGCAGTGGTCTTCCCCTTTGTTCTTTTCTAAGGAAGGCCTGTGTACTTTGGGCTGCGGTGGATAATTGGCTATTCTCAGCGGGCTCTGACAGTTCTGGGTGGATGGCTTTTGTATTCTTGGAAGCGAGGCAACAGGAGTCTGCTGAGAAGAACCTATTTACTCTGGGTTAATTTTAGAATCTCTGTCTCTCTCTCTCACACACACGCACACGCACAAACAAACACACACACACACACACACACACACACACACAAAACGTGTACATGCTCTTTCTCTCTCACACTTCTCACACGTTCTCTCTCCTCTCCTCAATATACTCCTGCCTTCTGAAACGTCTTACTCTTTCTTATTCCTCTCAATCTTTCTGTCCTTCTTTCATCTCCCCCATGTTTAATATTCCAATGCCTTCCCACACTCTTGCACCCCTCTACCTTTCTCTTTCCCCAGGATCTCTGTCCACCTTATCCACCGCAGCTTCTCTCATTCTCTTCCTCTTTCCACTTTCTCTCTTCCTTGAGAGGAACCCACTTGTTCTCTCACTGCCTCTTTCCTCTCCTCTCTTCACCCTCACCTCCTAACCCTTCTCAGCTCATGATCTTGATAGCTAAGACTCCTTCGGTAGACCAGCAATTATTGAGTCCTGATGAAGTGCAGTGATCATTTTCACTGGAGTGAAGAGTGTCTGTTTACACATAGTGAAGAGAACCATATTTTGTTGTTGTTGTAATGTTCAGCTTCTCCTTTCCTTGACCTACATTTCTGTGTTGGGTTTTTAAAAATTCTCTCCTCTTAAGCCTGCTGAGAAATATTGCCTCAAAGTCTGTCCATCCCTACAGTGTGAAAGTGTCATCCCTGAGAGAATAATGGGGAAGGAACAGATTCAGAGCACCATGACACTGACAATGTGCAGCAGACTGTACAGCTTGTTAAATCCAAATTGATACGTATCAGGTAGGTAAAATACGGTCTTGACTACTCTCTGACCTATCATGATCCTTTATCCATGCCACAGATTTCATATCATATTATTTCATGTGTCTTTTGGAATTGTAAAGAATGGGCCATATTGTTTCCTTTTTATTTAGATTATGGATTTCTTCTCTTGGTATTGATGGGTGGAGCAGGCTCTGATGAGTACAAGACTCTTTCATATCTTCACCTCATGTTGGTACACTAAGTCACATGCACGCACACAGATGCACGCGTGCGCACACACACACACGCACACAAAGATGCACGCGCACACACAGACACATGCACACACACACACACACATACACACACACACACACACACACACACACACACACACAAACAAGACACACACAAACACACACACACACACACACACACACACACACATGCATATACATGCCTGCCAGAGGAACCTGGCATCACATCCCCCCCCCCTACTCATAGAAAGAACCATGTACTGGAAGACTGACTTCCAACCAGCAATTATCCTGGAAATCTATGCAGACACACACACCTTATAACAAACAATCACAGAATACACCTTGGACTGATAATACATTACACTGTTTTAAGCATGCTGTGCTTTGGTGACAGGTATGCGTTGTTGAGGCCATAAGGTAGTAACTCTGTTTGGTAACATTACTTTTTTTTCAATAAAAGATGTGTTTTAAAATCAGGAAACATATGCAAGTCATTAAACATATACTTTTCAATAGAGTAGTGTGGAGTGCATTGTGGTTTAATGGAGTTTTAATCAGCAGAGAAGGCTAAATAGAATTAGATTGTTGGGGTGGTGATTGTGGATTATTAATGAGGGTTGGGGATAACCTATAGTGTGACCTTTGAATGACATAACCATGGATACAGATTTCTCCCATCTTCTCCTTTCCTCACTATCAATTATGAGAAAGTGTTGTGAGAGTGAGAGTGTGTGTGTGTGTGTGTGTGTGTGAGAGAGAGACATTGATTTCCTTTTTATTCAGGACAAAAGAACTAGAGCTGGCTAAGAGCGCCTCTCTAGTGGAACAACGTGTGGTTGGTTTGACCCGCTGCAGTCTTATGAAAAAACGACGCTTCGGCTCCAACACGCGGCACAGCAACTGAGAGCTTCTCTTTTCGCTGGTTAGCTGAGGATGGAAGTTTTTTAACGCCATGCCCAGATGAGGAGAAGTGCATTCAAGTGACAATATTGCCACCAAAAGACCGCTTAATACAAAAAAAGAGAGGAAAAGTTTTGGCGTAAAGTAGCTACCTGTGTGAGTGGCGCAGGAGTATACGTCGGGAGTGTTGGAGAACTGAAGGGGAGATGCACCCGGAGTAGTTTTGATTTACACGAACGTGAAGAAAGCGGGTGAAATTATTGAGAAGAAGATCAAATTTCGTCGTGAAAATATAACTTCCGTGTGAAAGGACGGAACGTTTTTTTTCTTATTTCGGTGTTATATTCGGTACATTTTTGAAATTGTAGTGCATTCGTTTTTATGTAAACCGTCTGTTTTTGAAAGTTTTCCTTGCAACTTTTTGTGTTTTGTGATTTCTACCAGGGACACCATTGAAATCGAATTTCTGAATGAGATATGATTTGGTGATAGAGCTTCTAATTAAAAACTAATGAAGTGAGGAGTTGATCCGGAGACGGCGGGTGCAGCTTGAATAGAATATTGCGCGAACTGTTGCGCACGGATTTTTGCCTAATGCTTGGATATGATTTCATTTTCTGTCGTTTTCATCGAGCTGACCATGATGGATTAAAACAAAGACAAGGATCTACATCACCAAACTCGCACTTGTGTACCCCGCCCTTTGCTCCGGCGGGCTAACCTTTTCTTCTATCTTTTATCTGTGCTCCTTTTCTCGATTCTCGCAGAATGGCCCGCTTTGGTGATGATGTTCCCGGGCTTTTGGGACCGGGGGACGGGGGATCGGAGCGCAACAGGAGCCGCGATGGAGCAGCGGTGTCTACAGGTGGAATCTCACCAGCCTTCAAGCAGACCAAAGCCCAGCGAGCCCGCACCATGGCCCTGTACAACCCCATTCCCGTCAGGCAGAACTGCTTCACCGTAAACAGATCGCTCTTCATCTTTGGCGAGGACAACGTTGTTCGTAAATACGCCAAGAAGATCATTGAGTGGCCATATCCTTTGAACGGTAAAACAGCGAATAGAAAATACAGTTAGTAACACAGACACACACACACACACACACACACACACACATACACACACAAACAACAACAACTTTTTTCAGCGTTGAACAGACAGCTGGGCTTCCATACAAATCAAATGACAGTTCAGATGGCAGTCTTCACGGTCAAGTGTTTGCACACTACAAACTGCAATGCCACAACAAAACTTAAAAACTCTTTAAAAATCTGAATTCCCAGCTTCCATAGAAGTCTGCCGTTTCAGATCTACCTTAACACAGCACTGAATTCATCATTAATGTATTTGATTTCAGGCTGTAATCCCATTAAAAGATGAATACATCGGTATACGGTCCATTTCAGTACCATGGACAGCGTCATACATGCTATAGTTGCACACCACACAACTTTTTTTTATCTTCCCCATTTGGGCATATCTGTTTCTTGTCTGGGTCTGCCGATTTTGTTGCTGGGTACCGTTGTTTAGGATTTTCCTAACATGTAGAAATGCTTCATATTTCGATATGACAAACCAGACACAAACACACACCACAAAGCTGAATTTAGCTCTGTATTTTTCAATTCAGTTACAATGCAGTTTGCAGTGTGACTTTCCATTTTCACATCAGCTATTTTTTACAGCAGTTGGGGAAGCATGACTGATGGAGAGAAATGGAGTTAAGGTGGGGTGGGGTGTAGGTGATGATTAGCTTCCTTGGTCTACCTGTCTATTGTTATTCTCCCTATCGTCCTCTGTAGTCAATAGTTAAATCCCATAATCTACCACAAGCCAGAATGTTCAAAGCCAGAATATACAGCAGTCTGCCTCAAGGCCAGTGTGTGATCTTGGGGGATATGCTGGAGTCCATTAGTCAGTGGATAAGGGCAGACCAGAATCTCACACACGTCAAAACACAGTCATCGCTCACCAGCTCTCAGCTGCCGTGAGGTTCCACATTGTTCATTTGTCCGCTGGCAGTGTGAACTCCTGGCAGTGTGATTCCATCCACAGAGTGGAAGGAGGACAAAGGAGGGAAGTGTTCAGGAAGGTGGTTGCTGTGCTCGTGTCTCAGTGGTTAAGTTCACAGATATAGGTTCTGGTATTATGGCTGGGGGATTGCATTGTATTGCAAGGCTTGTAATTCACCCTTCATCCCTGTACTCAGCAATGCAAGAAGGGAATTGCTCTATACTATTTTATTTGCTGGTCTTTTGTAGCCTGACGATATGAGTCTGGTACTGCTCCATTGAGCTGTGATTATGGGGCCTAGAACCAATCAGAGCAACGTAGTATGACCATCTGATACATTAAACTTTTACCGGATCCCGTAGGAAGGACGGCAAAAACATCTTTTAGATCGACAAATGCCTAATCGCGTTTCTCTGTTGCTCTTTCAAAATGAATGCGCTGTCAATATCTGTGAGATATGCATACTCACGTTATACTTATTAGCAGCGAGGCTAGCTTGCTACTATGTGTTTCAATGGATTTTTGGTCTAAGCGTTAGCAATAACCTAACAATAAATGTCTAGAGAGCTTCAGTTAAGACCTACAATACTCTACAACATTCGTGTTGCACATACACAACTAACCGAGTCAATGTAGACATAAAAAGGCGTGTAGATAGCTTAATTCACATAAAATATTTCCCACTAACAGGCTCCCGAGACGCCGCCATCTTGGTACGATTTAGAATCTACCGTTAATTCAACTCAAGCCATCGGTCCTTCATCGTATAAAGCCCGCCCTGACAATTTGATTGGCTGTCATGTTTTCGACCGGGAATAATTTCTCCCCAACGGAGCTGTGCCAGACCGAACTTCCAGACCAAAAAATGTTGTGGGCAGGGTTCGGTCTGGTATCTAGGCTAGGTCTTTTGGATTGTCTTTTGCCAGACAAGTAGATAAGGTAGAACCACATGAAAGATCAAAGTTTAAAGTGATATATAATGTGTCTTTTGTGTCAAATCAGACACTGTTGTACTTGACACATGCATGCAAACAGTATCTGCAATACATTATGTACTATCAAAGTTTATGTTGTTTTTATAGAAGTTCTGTGTTGCCACCACAATATTCAGAAACGTTGTGTTTTTCTCTGTATTCCTAGTGGAATTTTCCACTTCAGGTGGTGCTGTTTAAGATTGCGTGTCGTGTTCCGTGTAAGAAATGCCCAGTTCCTTATATTTGTGAATCTAGGAGGTCTCATACAGTATATGCTTTGTAGTGCTGCTCATTAACTACTGCCATTTTTAAGCCCTCAGTAAGTGATGCGGTAATTGTTGGGAAAAAATGGAGGATCAAAAACGCAGAGGAGATGAAGGCGTCATTAAAAAGGCATCAGCAGTCGGCCGCGCGGCGATTGATATGCTGGGCTGGCGCAGGGCTCTGGCTACATCGCTCCGTTGCCGTGGAAGCATGACGTGCGCTGTCGCGGCAAAGTGGATTAGACACACGTAGATGATATCTCATGTGATCCTCCTCGTGGAGCCTAATGGCTCTCCCCTTCTCTCTCTCTCCTCTCTGTCTTTCTGTCTCTTTTTTTCTCCTTCTCACTTTATTTCCCACTGTCTCTCTGTCTTTCCCCCTATTTTAAACACTCACACCACCACCAGCGCTGCTGTTCTTCACAAGAACAGGTGTCATAGGGTAAGGTTCTTGTACTCACTGGTCTCTTGTATCACCTACCCAGACTTTTACGAGAAGAAGTGGATGGGAAAAGCAGACAAGGGGCACTAATGGCTCAGTAATGACTTGGCATCACAACAAGACAAATGCCCTCCACCCCCCATTCGCTCTTTTGGGGGAAGGAGAACACAATGGCAGCGGATGGGAGCTGGCACAGCCAAGAAGGGAGGCGGGCACAGCTCCTGTCATCCCGTCAGTGGGAGTGAGCGGCACGTGAAAGGAGATGTGACTGCTTGTAATTTATCACACAGACATGCAGGAACAAAGCCGCCCCGCTGATCCCCAGCTCTGATTGAACATCACCGGCTGTGGATGAGGGAGAGGTTGGAAATGCAGTTTTGTGCCGTACCATAATGTGGAAGTTTGGAAAGAGGACATGCTTTGTTTTTGCGGTGGTGCAGTAGATGTGGTAGCTGTGTTGCATCATCTTGTGACTGCGCTCTTAAAAAAGGCCCAGAAATATTTCTCTGCGTTGAAGCAACATTTTGAGGTTCACGCACAATTCTTCAACAATGTGGAAACCAATTAACCTCGAGGTAGAACAGAAAAGCAAAGATGAAAGGGTCCCCCTACAATTAGAAAACACAAAACAGAACATTGCTAGTTCAAAGATTTGTTTCTCTCTGCAGATACAACAATTTGTGTTTGCCTGTGTGTCAAACCAGTGTCTGTCAGCAGTGATGCATTCTGGTTAGTGGAGATTACTTCAGGAGCTCCAGAATTAATTTGTGAGATGGCAAACTGAGCACTGTGAAATCTTGCTCAATGACTTAGGAGAGAATTAAATAAGGCAATTTTGCCACCAGGTGTCACAGAGTTGTAATGGAATTACACTGATAAATAGAATTATCAAATCCAGAGACAGAAAGAGTGCTTAAAGGGACACGTTCTCCATTTTTCTCTCTCCATTTCCTTGTTGATATTGATGTCACGTAGACTGCTGGTTATCATTTGTTGTTCCAGTCGATATAATTGTCCCACACACAGCACACATTGTGATAGTAAGCCTGTGTTGCTAAAATTTTTGTAGGTTTAAGTGTGTCTCCTCCTTTTGACACAGGATGTTTTGCTTTTTTTATTTCCTTTTCTCTTCCCCTTCCCATTAACACCCCCCCCCCCCCCATTATCGCCTTTCTGCTGCCCTTACCTCTTCTTTACTTCCATCCTTTCCTGTCCTTTCTTCTCATTTATCCCATTCTCCACTGGATGGATGCCTGTGTCTGTGTTGTTATTAGATACTGTCCATGCCATGATCAGAAGCTTTGTGTCACTGTGTGCGTGGTATCCTGTTTCATGTAATTAACTTTGTATATTTGATTAACAAACATTGCACCGAATGATGACCGATCAGTCTGGAGCATCAGAGTGAATGAGGCCCTTCCCTCTCGCGTGATCATCTCTTTGGGCTTAGTTTCAGGTTACAGGCCTGCTCAATGATGCAAGAAGATGACTTTGTTTTTGAAGGCCTATAGTATTTATAATGACCTGTACTTACACTCTGGCGTTCATATAGATTTCATCAATGTGAATAGGGCTGTGCATTTCACTCCACGTTAATCTAAATGTGAACATCACTACATAATTCTCAAAGAAGGAAAATATACTGTATCCAGTGAACATGCAGTAGATGCGATTGGATAGCCAGTCAGATACAGACATTTGCTACAATAGTATGCACAAACTTGCTCTTCACGAGAATGACACAATCTAAAGGTCACACATTCTGTGGCTTGCAACACATCCCACCTCGCCCTGCTATAAATGAATCCAGACTCACAGCACCCAATTAAAAAGCAGCTCAATCAATACCCATGGTTTTATTTCTGGGCCTGCTTGACTGGGATGTCTGCGGGTGTGACGGGTGGGGGGCCCTCGGGTCGATGAAGCTTTAGGTGGGTGGGTTTTGGTGGATGGGGGGCGGGGGATGTTGCGTCTGTGAGTCAGGGAGGTTTTGAGATGTAATTGTGCACAGTGAGGTGGGGATAGGGCTAAAGGATGAATGGGAGGTGGAGGAACTGTGCCACTATGCTGTGATTGGAACTGTGTCAGTTCTGTTTCTGATGGTGTGTTCAATGACAGAAGATATAAACAGTATATGTAGGGTGGGCTGAGTGGGCTTGAAGGGTGTGCTGTGTTGTGATACTGTTCAATCGAGTCTGACGGGTGGGGGTTGAATGGGTGAAGGTAACACTCTAATGAAAAGCATTAGCGACACTTTCGCTAGCACACAGAGGCCTGCCGAGGACCTGCAGCTGTTTCGCCCCGCTGGTCGTCCGCAGGGGGACCCGCAGAGGAAGTGTCCTGTGGTGACCGATGGCATTGAATTATTGATCCATGAAGGGAGGGAATGGAGGAGGGAGGGCTGTATACCACACCCAACTGTAGAGCCGCGCCCATAGAAAAACAAATCAGAGAAGCCCCTTATGGTGGCTGGGTGAGTTATAGTGTGTGCACTGAACCGGGCAGTGATATTTAGATGTGGTTGACTTTAGTTTGAGCTTACTTGGAGGTGACTGTACCTCTTCATGCATCATCCAGTTCCTCTTTTTCTTTTTTTTTGCTCTCTTACCCTTTCTCACTGTCTGTACACCTCTCTGATTTCATCTTTGTCTCTCAGCAGCCACCACATTCTTTTTCCCCCTCTAATCTATACCTCACAGGTTCTCTCCCACTCTCTCTCTCTTTCCTCCCCCCTATTTTCTCTTTCACACCCTTTTTTTGTTCTTCGACAACATGTTGTCTAGGGCTTTGTTCTGCTCGGCGATTCGTTATTTTCATCCCGGTGTAATGAAGTTTGGATCCACGGAACGGAGGAACATGTGCGCAGACGCGAGCGATATCGCATTCCATCTCTGCTATTTTTAACCTGAAACACTGTGCAGCCAGGCACAGACCTCTGTGTGTGTGTGTGTGTGTGTGTGTGTGACTCACACATCCCAAAAGCCCTCATTACAACTGGTTCCTTTGTGAGTAAATGACACTGTTTCTCTTTGAAGCAGATGAGATGAATGATGAAGCGTACAGCAGGAGCAACAGGAGGAGAGAGAGGGAACTTAGTGTCTGTGATCGCAGTTGATTATAAACAACTTTGAAGTGCCGAGAGTATGAGTATGCAAGCACAGCGTGGCTGTGTGGTTTGTGTGCAGGTATCACAGCATTGTAATAGGCTATGAGCATGAGATACTTTAAGGATTCTTTAAAGAAAGATACTTTATAGAATGAAACACAAATGAGTATGTTTTTTTGTGTGTGTTTTTATGTGGAGGTGTGTGAGTGTGTGTGAACCTCTGTGTGTTCTTACTGGCCTAAACATACTGCCTTGCAGGATGTGTGATCATTGTAGTAAGCTGGGTGGAGGATGTATTTAAAGCGAGCAGAATCAGTGAGGCCCCCATATTGATCAGTGAGGAGGCTGGGAGCAACATGTGGGGAGCAGTGATAGCACTGTGGCCCCATTAAATGTGGGCGCTGACTTTTGGCTCAGAAAAGAGAAAGAGGGAGAGTGAGAGATAGAAAGAGAGAGAGATGGAGCCTGTTGCCGTGGATACCACTCTTTCTCGAGTGCAGTGTCGTGGTCTTCTTTTTCTGTCCCTCCCTCTTTTTCTTCCTCCACTTGTATCTGGCGTTCCTTAGCTTCCTTCCGTTTCCTGCGTTAGCTGAGCTCGTCTCCTTGGAGAGGAGGGTGTGGTGAGTAGGTCATCAGGCAGGGAAAAGATGGAAATTGTTTTAATTAGCACTGATGGATACTTGATGACACTGTTGTGTACTCAACTCACACACCCTCTCCTTACAGTGGGCCTTCTCACAAGAGGATATTTGTCCCCATGACAACGTTTTTGTGTGATTGATTGTATCTCTCCCTCCTTTTGTGCCTTTCAAGTAAGCTGGCATAGTGCTGGTGGTAGGTGATAAGCTTGGGGACACGGTTTGGGGAAATGTGAAAGCTGTGTTTCCTTACGTTGTTGTCAAGGATGAAGATTACAAGCGCCATTGCAAGTCCCCCCGCCACGCCTCATGACTTTTTTTGGCTTTGGTATTAAAGAGAATTCTCCTGTAGTATTCTTTTGATTTCCTTAGTCAGTCTGCAGTCAGTGCAGTTATATTTCTATGTTTTTCTTCCTCTTCTGCCTAATCCTGCCAGAGGATGAGTGTGCGCGAACATCAACGCTGATTTTCTGTGTTTGTTTATTTTGCTTCTCTGAAAGCTCCAGCAGGAGAGGGGGTGTCTCACTGTGACCCCTCCAGGCATCGCCTGCAAATGCTTGGTCTGTTCCCAGTGATCTCTCTCTCTCTCTCTCTCTCTCTCTCTCTCTCTCTCTCTCTCTCTCTCACTAAGCAGATTTATCCCTGAGACTTTCCTCTCCTGGATTCATTTATTTTCATCGCACCGCCCATGTAATGGAGCTCCCCTTTTCTTCAAAGGGGCCTCTGAAGACTCAAGGATCCGCAGGCGATTAGCATGCTAACTCGCGTCCACAGGCGGTTAGCACGCAACAACTTGTCCGCTTGTAGCTGGACGCTCTTGTTTGCAGGCTTGGCTAGGGGCACGAGTCTCGGTTGGTGTCTGCTGCAAGTCTGCAGCAGCTCTGGAGAGGAGGCGAGGTGAGAACCTTGCCATGGTGGAAAGCCATCCCCTGCATGCTCTGGATGCCTTCTTGCTCCCTGGAGTGTGTGTGTGTGTGTGTGTGTGTGTGTGTGTGACTGTGTGTGTGTGTGTTTTTCTGAATATGTGTGTGTGTGTGTGTGTGTGTGTGTGTGTGTTTTTCTGTATGTGTGTGTGTGTTTGTTTGTTTGTTTGTGTGTGTGTTGAACTGTATTTGCTGCCAGTGTTTCTGCTACCATGAAACCTGGAGGAGGACTAGAGATAAAAACAGTGTGTGGGAGATTGTGTATGTGTGTGAGAGCGAGAGCGAGGTAGAGAGAGTGAGTGAGTGAGTGTGTATGTGTGTGTGTGTGTGTGTGTTGTGCGTGTGCGCGCATATGCATGTGTGTGTCTTTGGTAGCTAGGGAGAGAAAGCATTGTATTGCCAGGTGGTTTGGATTAAGCCTCTGCTGTTAAATGTGGGAGGAAGAATGACACAGAAAAGAAAACAGCAAAAAATAAACAAATTCTGACGTGCTATGAATGGCTCAGATATTCATCCAGTGTTTTTTTCTATTCTTTTTTTTCACTGTAGTCAGATAGCCTCAGCTATCCTCAGCTGACACAGCTATATTTGCAATACAATGAATCTTCTCCTGGTGGTGACTGTTAGATCTTGGGAGGATCAGCTTCACATAATAGCATTACTGCACGTGTATCAGGACACAGTACCAACACAACGCCAATGCGAAGGCATGACATTTACTTTACCAGCATATGGCTTGTTACAAGTGAGTGTGTGTTCTAAGTGCCTCCATCTCCATCCCATAGTAACAGCTCCAACAGAACCATGAGATGCAGAAGTAACTTGCATGTTTTAAACAGATAAAGTCCTTGTTGTTTGACAGTGCTTGGTCTTAATGTGACTCTAGTGTCATAAATTGATTAGTATAATGCCATTAACTTAAGGTTCTAAGGTCTAAGTGTCTATGGTAAATAATACAAGTTTTGGTATTTGTTTGTAGTCCTGTCGAGTTCTCCTTTGTCCAAATGTGTGTTCCTTGACCTTCCACTTTCCACTCCGTTTGAGTACATGATCCTGGCCACCATCATCGCCAACTGCATAGTGCTGGCGCTGGAGCAACACCTCCCCGGGGATGACAAGACGCCCATGTCCAAGAAACTGGTGAGTCACGCATACATGTTTCCCACCCTTAGTCATGGGATGTGGAGCCTTTGTGTTACAGATGTGCTCTGAAGGTTTGCAATCTTGTGGAGAAATAAGTAATCGATCAATGCATGTGTTTTATGTGCTTGTTGGTTTGTTAAGCTTAAATCACTGCCTGCAATGGAAACACGTATTCCCAGAAATATATATAAACAAACACCAGCACCACACATTTGTGGTATTGCATCTCATTTGCAACTAGAAGTGTCAAGAGACTGTACTTTAGTTTGCTCCACTTTCACTGTGGAGTTGCCCTGTGAATGAGAATTGGCACTGAAACTCAGATGCAACTTTGAGTATTTCAAAGCTGAGCAGAGTTATTTTAAAGTATATCAAAGCTGCTTGTTATGCATGCTTTCATTTATCAGACTCAAGAATACATTCTATTTCAAGATGATTTGTAGTGATTGGTTTCTGCAGCCGACACCTGTGTCCTCAGATGAAACGGCTAGGGAGATTCTGTTGACAGAGGGTGCACAAGTGATTTGTTGGGTCTTAACTTTAATACAAACAAAAATACACAGCAAATTATTGACAGAATTTGTTTATTGGTCTGTTTATTATATAATCTGTCTTTCTTTCTCTCTCTTCCTTACTTTCTTTCTTTCTTGGTGTTCTCTGAACATTTACAAAAGACAGAAGAAGCATTGCACTCACTTCTTGAGCACTTGTCCCTAATCTTTATTGGATAAAAGTGTCAGGTGCTCTTCAGTAATTGCCTCCCTCTGAGTAGCTAAATGGTGGCAGTTACACCATCTCCACGTACTCCTCCACCTCACCCACCCCCACGCACCCAGTGTTGCCTACTTCATCTCTTCTGTCACTGGCGCTCGCTCTCAGAGAGAACCACAGAGAGAACCACAGAGAGGCTCTAGGCTGGACACCAGTTGTGTTATTTCTACCTGTCGAGCCTCTGTGCTAAGTGAATGTGTGAGCCCAGCCAAGTGGCTTACCAGCTGAGGGGAAATTGGTATTGCTCCCCCTCCGTCTTAACACCCTAAAGTGCCTCTCACAGATGTCAGGGGTCTAATGGGATTTTTTTTAATGAAATGGAATGTGTGCTTTTGTCATTTTTATACTTGTCATACATGTGGTCATACACTCATCTGACTGTGATGAATTAAAAATATATATATTCTCTTCCTGTTTTTTTTCTCTATCAAAGCATTACCTGTGGCATCTCTGCCTTTATTTTATGTTGTGTTATTCCAATTTCTTCAAAGGGGTATATGTAGTTAACCATTTGTTAAATAATTTCCTTACCCACTGCAGTAATGATGGACTTATTTATTTTCGCCATCTCTCCTTTCCCAGGAGAAAACAGAGCCCTACTTCATCGGGATGTTTTGCTTCGAGGCTGGAATTAAACTTGTGGCGCTGGGATTTGTATTCCACAAGGGCTCCTACCTGAGGAACGGCTGGAATGTCATGGACTTCATTGTCGTCCTCAGCGGGTGAGTGAGTTCCTCAGACTCCTCCACTTGGAGACGATCCAAAGGCATACAGATGCCACTCAGTGTGTGTAAACGGATCAGGTGTGCGTGTGTGTGTATGTGTGTATGTGTGTGTGTGGACCTGGATCTTTTCCCCTGAGGAGGATTGAAATAACCATCTTGGCGTTTATGGTATGTTAGTCTCACCACTGAACAAAATCTTTTTTGTCTGCTCACAGCCAAGGCTCTTTTCAGGCATTTTGGCCTTTTTAGTACAGAAAGGCCTGCCTGTTGTGCAAGCCACACAGTGTACAGAGCACAACCGCAACACACGCGTATATTCTGTGAGCTAGCAGTAAGCTACAAGTATCAGGTTTTACCTAAGCATTCAGCCTTGCCATGAGAAGGAGGCTTGAAGCATTGCAACAACAATTTGGTATCATTCACTTCTCACTCTTCACTCCTCTCTGCCTGACTTGGTTCTCTCAAATGCTGTTGATGTCGTTGTGAGCACCTTTTTGTTCTCCTGGCGGTTTGTCAGCTGATATAAATCAATCTGTTCCTTCCTGAAAAGTTTGTACTTCTTTGAATGTTTAGAAGCCAATTTGAAATGCTTTGGTTGGAAGCAGCTGAAAAAGGAAGGCTGTTTTTGACCACACCCTTAGTTGTGTGTTCCGTGCCTTATGATTTGGGTTTGCAGCAGCCCCGCTGGGGCCTGGGCACTGCCACTCCTTGTTGTAGTGTTCTGTGTTGCCCTTATTAAATCTATGGAAAATCGATGTCGCCATCAGACCATTTGGATCCGGTGCGGCGATGGCGTCTAGTTGACACGTCTCGCTTATCCTCAGAGGAAGGTTAAGGCATGTTGCAAACTGCAGAAGGTAAACCGGCGCTGTGCCAATCCAATTGCGGCTGCCTGAGATTAGCAGTGAAATGTGAGGCTGGCAGGAGCATTAAGACCAAACCAGCTGGGACCGTGGCGACGGTAGGACATAACGACACAGAGAAATAACAAGTGTCAAGGGACGACTGTTTGCTGTTGTCTAATATAGCTTTACCACTTTTGCAACAACAGGGATCAACAAAAGCAGCGCTCACTGATATCATTCAGAGGAGGTTATAGCTTTGGCAATGGAGCCTTCGGTTGGGTTGTTTTGTATCGACCCGCCGAGACAGGAATCGAACTGCTACAGGCTTTTAAAAATCATTATGAGATTTTTCAGATGCTTATTTTACCGCTTTTTCAGATGCTTATTTTAAGACAAATACACGCATATGCTCCAAAAAGGTTGTGAGCAACACACACACATACACACATTGGGGAGAGGGACTATAGTTCCCTCGCTCATTGACTCACATATGAAATATTCATTCTTCCATAGTGCAATGGTACAAAAAGGTATTGCTTCATAGAGAATATTACATGGTACCAACTCCTTCATTATTTATGAGGGGTGGCTTATGAGTGTCAGCCAAGGTTGAGCCTAAGTTAAGGTGTGTTTGTGTGTGTGTGTGTGTGTGTGTGTGTGTGTTTTGTGTATGTGTGTATGTGTGTATGTGTGTATGTGTGTGTGTGTGTGTGTGTGTGTGTGTGTCAGTGCAATCCACACTTGAGGGCTTTTAAGATTAATGCCAACACTATATTCCAGACTTATATCTCCCCTGTGCCAGAAGTGACCCTCATCAATGCATGTGTATGTATGTATGTGTGTGTGTGCCTTTGCATTGGTGTACATGTACCCTCATGTGTACGAGGATCTATGTCATGTATTTGGTGTGTGTGTGTGTGTTTTGCGTGTCAGTTGTGATGAGCAGACTTGTGTGTAATAATTCAGAGGCAATCAAATGAGGGTGAAAGGGGTGTGACCTTGGTAGAGCAGGCGTGCATATTCCAACACCGCTTTAATCACTCGACCCCGCCACCATGAAGGCACCTAATTCATTTAAACAATGAGAGGGAGAGAGAGAGTGACTCCAGAGTGACTAGATTCCTCTTGGCTTACACTTGCCTAATCACACACTCACTCTCTCTCTCTCTCTATCTCACACACACACACACACACACACACACACACACACACACACACAGACACACAGACACACATACACACACGTCCGTCTGCTCTCTTCATCTTACCTGTTTCCATCTTGTTTGGTCCGATTTTCCCACCAGACAACATGTCGTGCCTAACCTTTGAAGCGCAAGATTAAA